>NC_084910.1:15015343-15160051 GCF_949316345.1 Pungitius pungitius
TGACTGTGACAGAGACATATGTGTGCACATTGCATTTTGTTCTTCATGGTGTTTTGAAAAAGAAAAAATAACATAACCACTAAGAATTCTTGATTGTAATTGGCTGGCAGGGATCCGTTAGTCTCTAGTAGATAGAAATGAGGCGTGTGGACGGCTGCACACTTGCACGTGTACAGCAGATGCTGACTCGACGATTTTCTTTCTACGATATGTGGCAGAAACTCTCTTTGTTGCATTTGACTGAAAAACAGTAAAAGGTTTTATTCAAGAAATATTTTAGCTGCAAATGGATCACCTTCCTCCGCCCAGCCCCATTTAAGGGGAGCAGCAGTCAGTGCTCGTGGCCATGCAGATGCATGGGTTGGGTTTTGGTTATAAATATTTTAAATTGTTTCTCTGACCAACACATTTTCTACATTTTGGACGGGGGAGGGGGGGGGGGGGTATTCTTGCCAAGAGTTAGACAAGTAAATCGATACTGCATTAATGTCCTTGCTTAATATACCAAGCTAGCTTCAGTTTAGCATTAAGGGGAAACAGCTGGCCTGCTTTGTCCGAAGAGCAGCTGTGTTGCCACAGTGAGGATACCGATACCGTGACATTTACTGTGCATGTTTGAATGGGGGGGGTGCGTGTGTTTAAGTTTGTGGATTCCACTCTTGTCCAGCTGTGCATAAGTGTGCGATAAGTGTGTTGATCAATGGCTTGGTGGAAAGCATGCAGAGATAATGAGCTTTTTGGAGACAAACTCGCGCACACACACACACACACACACACACAAAAGTAAAACTTCACATTCACAAAACCAGGTAGTTTCTAGTCGAGGGTTTTCCCCAGTGGTCCCCACCTTCACCTCATTAACACGTATGTGAGAGCAAATACACGTTGCTGACCAACACATCTCTCACAAAGTGTTGTTTAACGCCTTTAAAGGTGGATGTACGTGTGTGTGTGCGTGCGTGCGCGTGCGTGTTGGAATGAGTTTGCCTTGGGGGTCTCTCCCTGTCAGAGCCATGGCTTATTGCAATCAGTCTCCAGGGAAACAGGCGGTAGGCAGAGAAACCATGTCACCTCACTAGTATACACACACACACACAAGCAGGTGCATCCACCAGTACTAACATGACAGAGTTCACTTTGTGTAGTCTATAGGTGTGTAGAAACATAGAATGTGGCGTATACCAGCATGGTTAACGAGTGGACGGTTTTGCGAGGATGCAACTTCTGACACGCCAACGTCGACCAACTCGGTCACACATACAGCGAGAGGCAGCCTGGGCTGAAGAAAATGAGCTCATTTGTCCCTCTTAGTAGCAAGACCCGTGGGATCTACCGTCCCTCAGAAGTCTGATCTAAAAGATGAAGGGACAGTGGAGTGGAGGAATAGAGAGGAGGAGGTAGACGAAAGGGGGATGTGTGGCGTAGAAGTGCAGAGATGGCTGATGGCTCCTTCAGAGCACACGGTGGCAAGTTGGTGAGTTTAATTCCCCGGTGATCTTAGTGTACAGAGAAAGGTCCCGAAAGGTCCCCAGTAAATGTCAGTAAGAAATTTCATAGATAGGGCATGGAGGCCAGGGAGGAAGAGGAAGCGGAATGTGGGAGATGTTGAGGGCCTGCAGAGATGGAAATGTCCCCCTGGGGGGGGGGAAATGGAGGCGTATTTAAGGAGCGCCAGGGGAGAAATAATAACGCTCCCTGTGAGAAGTGAGTTAGAAGAAAAGGAAGAATGGAAGCGAACGCCGCTGATCATCTGTGAAAGTCTGTTCGTCCCTCTGCTTGTGCACGCGCACAAAGCCTTGTCGTGCACATTGAGGTGTCAAGTGTGTGCATTGACAGTGTGACGACAGCTGTGCCTCCCCTCAGAATAGCCACGTTCTACAGCAGGCCTGGGACGGGGCCCTCTGGGCGCCACCAGGCCCTTTGTGAAATGATCTACTGATCGAACAGGTCCAAGGTGTCCTTAGATAGAGACACATGTCCCTCCCCTTCAACCTGATCTTAATAGAATCAATAATAGAGGCTCATAATAGTGTTTAAAGGCATCAATCTGATGCGTTTGCAGAGTAGTATTTTGCATCGCTGCAGGGGATTCAGGTGTCAGAACTTTTTTTTATCTGCGTCAAAACTCATCGCGCTGATCTCAAAAGTGGCCTTGATGATGGACTTGGAATCCAACAGATTAATTAGCGAAAGCAGAAGCTATAATACAATGAATGGAACGTTTCAGCTCAAGTATGTGCTGAAAGGGTTTGAAGATACATCTGCTTAGTACCTACATCCACAGTCAGGAACACTACGTCCTTGTCTGTTATCCTCCGGCCCCTTCTTCTTCTTCATGTCTCTCTCACACACTCACACACACACACAAAACCATCCTGTTTAGTAATTTCCAGTCTCACTTTTTGGTAGCAAGATCGATTAGACACACATTAGGCATACAGCGATAATACAGACAGACCCATACACCTCCAAATACACATATTTCAAAGACCATGCGGTATGGCAGACAGTGCATGTGTGGGTGAGGGATTTTCAATAATCAATATGCGAAATCATTCAAGTTCTCCCACCGACTGGTTTAGAGCACTGCATGAAGCTCTGCACTTTCCTCTCTGCCGCTTTCTCATTATATTTTCCTGCCGTTCTCCATTTCATCCTCACAATCTCAATAGTCATTTTTCACAACAACCAGCGAGCTTCTTTCCACCTCAGTTATCTAAGTGAGGGCTTGAACTATCTGACAGAACTCAACCCAATGTGCAAACCATGGAAAATAATCTATATATAACTTGGCACCCGGGATTTACAAAATGAGTTTTGATGAGGTTTTGCACCGGCCTTTGTAACTTCTAAACCCTGACCGCAGAATAGTATGTTAATGCAAAGACATTAACATACTATTCTTCCTCCAACTTCCTGTCAGAACTAAATTCTTTAATAAAAATTGGTTAACCAATATAGACTGTGAGCACCGGCAAACACGTGGCGCAATCCACAGCTGTCAATCAATTCTTCTGCTGCCCGACTCGGATGAAGAGCGTATTGGTTATCGCTTAAGAACCTAAATATTGTTTTTGATTATGGCCTGTCCTTCATTCTCTTCTTCTACAGCCTTTCATTTCTCACCCACTCTCTACCGATCACACTCCCCCAGTTCGACGCCCACTGGAAGAGCAGTGGAGCAAAGGGGGGAGAGAGAGAGAGACAGAGGGGGAAGAAAATGCATAAAAGGGACAAGCTTTGAATAGAAAAAGATGTGAAAGAGCGGAAAAAGTCTTTTGTCCCCCTCGGGGAGGAGAATACGTTGACTGAAAGGAAAAGAAAGGGGCATTAGAGAAAGAAATTTCTACCATGAACTTTCATTAATAAATAGAAATAGCCTGCAAAAAGCTTTTCATAAACGAGCGGGAACTAAAGGCAAAGATAAAAAATGAGAAAACAGTTGGCAAAAAAAGAAAAAGAAAAAACAGGTATCAAATGGAAAGTAGTAACAGAGAAAGAAGGCGATGGAGACGAGAGACACTCCCAGCTGGCCTCGTCCCACAGGCCACATGTAGACCTGTGCTCTCACATGATCCCAAACGCTCCCACACGTGACCAGCGATCCATGCAGGACAAGCCGTAGGTACGCCCTATTATCTAAAGAAAACCAAGAGAAGAAAACCTAAAGGAAAGGTGAGCTCATGGCTCACTGGGACAAACACACACACACACACAACTAAAATAAACCGACAACAGCAGCTGGGGGCAGATTCAGCTTATTACACCTCATATTAAACAGACAAATGAGATCCTGGCCTGCTGCTGATAATCTGCACCCCCGTGTCCTTTGCAGCGCTGTATTACATCATCCAGAAGCAGCAACTGTCGAGCCTGGTCATAAACGCACACACATGAGTACCCAGCACCCATTGTGAATTAAATGATCAACTGGGGAAAGCTGACTCTAATTATCTTGCCAATCACGTGTCCAAGACACCTGACGATTCCAAGTCGTCTAAAACACCTAAAATAAGGGTTAATGTTGAGTTTCATCTATGTAGTGAACCTACACCTGAGCGCGTAACCCGAGTGGATACAAAACAAATGACATCGCTATGACATCATCGGGGTTATTTACTCCTCGCGAGGGAAAGAAAACATGATGTCCCCGTGGGACGGGCAAAGGGACCCCAAAGGGTCTATGTGTGAAAGTCCTGTTTAAGTGTGATTGGCCTGTCCCCTCACCTTGGTGTACACGCCCCACGACAGCTCCGTCTCGATCACCATGACGACGATGCCAAACATCCCGAAGATGAGGGCATAGTCGCTCAGCCTCTTCCTCTTCTCGAACAGAGCCCTGCGATGCCCCAGTTTATAACCAATGTTTTGGTTCTTCCGTTTGGAGGCCTTGGAGGTGCTGCCCCTGGCCCCGGACCCCACCGCCCCGACCCCCGCCTGCCTGCTGCCCCTCCCCGGCTGCGCACGCCTGCTCTCCACCAGCGCGTGGTTCTGGTGATAGATGGACAACTGGTTAGAGGTGGAGTCAGTGATGTCATATCCTGCTCTGGGGTACGGGGAGTCTTCTTTGGACGAAATCACAATCTCCGGAGGGCTCTGAATGAGGGGTGGATTGGCAGAGGTCGGGGCCACCAGCGAGGTGGGCGGGGCTTCCCGCTGCCGGTCGTGGCCCCCGGTTGCCGTTGCCCCGGCAACAGCGGAAACGCCGCCCTCTTTGGTTTCGCTGCTGCTGTCCGATTCAATGAGGTTTCTGCGGGAGGCGCTGAGTCGGCTCAGGGGCTTCATGACCCCGCCCGTGTACTTGCAGGAGCTCATGGCGATCTCCGTGAAGGGGTTACTGTCCCTGCGGTGAACCAAAGGGCTGGCCTGTCTGTGTTTGCAGCCCCTCTCTCTCTCCCTGTCCCTGTCCCGCTCCATTGAGGGCGAGTGGGACGAGTAGAACAGGGCGTTGTACACCGGGGAGTTGTCCCCGCTCAGGCTGTGCTGCGAGCCCAGGCAGGAGGAGAGCGGGGTGCTGGTGGGGTGCAGCGCGTTGGGGATGGGTGGGGGCAGAGGCTGGACTCCAGAGGGCAACTTGGGCGCGGCAGAAGACGGGGACGGGGTGCTGCCATTCAGGCGGTCGAGGCTCGACCCGCCCAAGTGGTTGGAATGGTTGGATCCCGGCTGGTTGCCTGTGGTGGAGGGATGGGATATGCTGCCCAGAGGAAGGAGGAAGCGCTGGTCCTCATCCTCGCTCCCTCCTAGCAGAGCCAAGCTCAGAGAAGGGGGAGGCTCCATGGTCACGGACGTGGCCACACGCCGGTCTGCAGGCAAACACAAGACAAGAGGAGAGCCGGGGATGAACAGAGAACACCGACGATTCATCATGACAGCAGCAAGGCAGACAAGGCAGGCGAGGGGAGGGGAGGGGAGGGGGGGGGGGGGGGGGGGACAGTGATTGACAACGATTAGTTAAAAACAAATTAGGGTAAGGACTTTACTCTAAAAGCTGGATATGCGTGACAAAAAAAAGGGCAGCAGAGTGAAGAAAAGTGGACCTAATGGGGGCTATTCCACGAGTCACATTCGAGTCATTCCCCCTCACGCCGATTCCCAGTGTCCTCTCCTCCTCTCACGTCCCTTAATGTCTCAATCTTTCATCGAATGTCATCTTTTTGTCACAGCTGACGTTGTAGCCAGAAGCATGGTGCAGATCCTCGGGCGTCGAAAATGAGACGGAGCTGAGGGACTAAAGAATAATAATTCCCCATCGTAGCAGAAGAGAGAAGAACAGTGACGGTGTGCTCAAATCAGTTAACCATAAGTTGGCTGCATCTGATTGATTCCCCCCCCCCCCCAAAAAAAATAACCTACTTTCAGTATGATATAACCAGACACCTTCACGGCCCCCTCCCGGTCTGTTCCCACCTACCTCTTCTCTGTCGGTCCCTGTCCCCCAGGTTAGTTGTGTTGAATCACTGGCTGGATGAAAATAGACCACCACACTTTTTCTTTTTCATGTTGTCACGGCCATCCCATCATCCTTTTGTTGTTGTTGCTGCTGCTGCTGCTTCTTCGCCTCGTCTCAGTCATTCATTCATCAAGTCCCTCCACAGGTTACCCCCACCTCCCCCCCCCCCTCCAACCTCGCTTGCCCCCAGAAATTGTGCGTCGCTCGCGGACGAGATGTTGCCTCCGCGTGCGCGCTCCACCCGACGCGATCGGTTGGTTTTCTCTCTCAATGGACCACCGGTGATCGCTCGACGGCGCCCATCTCGACTTGCTCAGCGCGAATCGGCTCGAGGTGAAGAGGGGTACTCCGCGGGGACCGGATGGCATCGGTCAACCTGTGGCTGCGCGTCAAAGGATGAGCGGAGACATGAAACAAGACGAAAGAGGCAAAGCCCGCAAAGCTGGACGTCGAGTAGGAGACACGGGCGCAGGGAATCCTGTGATTTAATGTGGAGCTCCGCCGACTTCCACTCACTGTGTCCCCGGATCCGTCTCTCACTCTCTCCTCCAACTTGTCTCCCTCTTCCTCCGCCTCCAGCCGCGCCGCTCGTTTCCATTGGAGGGAATCAGAGGAGCGCAATGAGCGCGCAGAACAGGTGGCGCGGCTCGTCAGGTGCGCCAAAACGAAATGTCCACCGAATTGTACCCGGGATATCTATGGATCTCCTTCCTATTTTGATTCGTTCGGTTTTTGTAAATTAGGAGTCGATTTGGTGAAAATGGCACTAGTTAAAAACAAAGGCATGGTGAGAAGTATTTCGTAGCAGAATGTGCACACTTATGTGAATACACAAACAACTCCAACACACGACGAGGATTGTGGTGGAAGCACCTGCCCACTTCTCTGGTTTTATGATTGGTAAATACAGGAAATACTTTTAATTTGTTAACGGTTTGGATTATCATAAAATGTATCGTTATGGACTCATAATACAATTATTTCATTCCTTATCTGTTTGTGCGCAGCTATTTGCTCTTGCAAGCATGAATGAAGTTGCATTAGACGTGATTATTAGTCCATTATTAATGCCTTAATATACACTTGATCAAATCAATCAAAATATAATTAGCAAAATATGAATGCTGTGCCAATTTTCATCTAACTTTTGAAATGTAATTACTGGCAGACTATTACCTTTATAATTCTAACTTGATGATGTTTATACAGAATAATCCTGCATAATTAGCACACAGAATTGTTTGCTGGGCACGCTGTGTGCACAGAATTGGATAAGCACTGCATTTCTATTGTCAGACATAAAAAAAGACGTAAAGACAGGCATTTTTACAGATTTCCCGCCATGTAACAGATCACCCAATACGTCAATCAATCAAGATAATACACTGGATTGATTGATGAAAATAATCGTTAGATGACCCCACTCAAGGAATTAATACAGCGTTGAGGAGTTTTAAAACACAAAGTAAAGAAACGTTTTATAATTGCCCATTTTCAAAGCCGCCACTGTGGATAAAACATGATCAGGCTAAAAAAAAAAAAAAAAAGCCAAACCCTGCCAATGGAAATCAAGATGAAGTGCACTAATTGGTGTTCATAAATGGAGAAAACGTCCTGTCTGCGAATGGGAGTATTTAAATTGGCCTTCAACATGTTGATGGTGGGTCTATTGGTATTTACTGTGATAACGGCACAATGGCAAAGAAGCCGAGGGAGCTATATTAATTCACTAATGCATAGAAAATAGTGGTTTGCTTTCATATATTCAGAATGCTCATTTTCAGGCAGCAGTTTCTTCACAGCTGAGACAGAGCAGGAGGTTCAACAAACACAATACAACAAAGGACAGTAAATGAAAGAAGAAAAAAGAAAAAGAAAAGGTCTGCCAGATGTCCAGGGGGTCATTAGGACTGACAGAAAATAGCAACGGTAGCAGTATATGTTTCGCTGGGCTTAATGTTATCGACAGAGGTTAGAGGGCAGGAGAGAAAGATGGAGAGTTTGGAGCGATGACAGCGTGGGGAGTGACAGAGGAGTAATGATGGGCCCTTTCAGTATAAAGGTTGCGTACAGTTCTGTCCTGCAGCCTACGTCAGATGTATGGTGTGACAAATACGGGGCCGAGGAAAGTGAATAATTGAATACAAAGAGGAATAATGAAGTGGTACGGCAGTTGCTATGCCAACCGTGAAGTACACAGAGTCCTTTTTATATTTTCTAGTTTAGAAAATCAAAGCTTGACTGCAGGAAAGGATACCCGCGTTCGTCGATTTCATCTCCCAACCACCTGCGTTGTGCCTTCAGAGTTTTTTGTGGTCTATACAGTAGTGTGTAGAAGGTGTGTGTAGATTGTGAAGAGGAGGCACATATGTGAAAGGATTGGACCCTCCCTCCACCACACATCCTCCTGTACAATGTTTGCCAGAATACATACATCGCCCTCGGAAATGAGTAGTGGAATCAAATTGGAGTAAAATTACCTTGAAGCTGTACTGGTGTTGCTTACTACATAAAATAACTCCATAAACTACTGTCCGACTGAACAACAAGGTCAGTCGACGAAGAAAAGAAAAAGCAGAAGCAGATTTTTCTCTCTCTCTCATGCTCCAAAACGGACAGCTGTTACCAGACATATGATGAATGTCAGAGAGGTGATGAGTGAGTACATTGCGTAGCTGCATGGCTCTTCTTAACAGACCACTGGACTGCCCCCCCCCCCACACACCACATTAGACATGCCCTCTCTCTAAACGTTGCCTATACACCGGCTCCATTGTATCCGAATGGCTCAGATTGCATTAAAGGGGCCTGGGAGCAGCGCGGACCGAACCCCCAGCATAAAAAGCACGCAGCCCTCTGATGTGACGGCCTGAGATATCCTAATCAAATACAGGGAGTGGGAGACTGCGGGGGGGGGGGGCGGGGGGCAGGCAGTTGGAGAGAGAGGTGTTGAAAAGGGGGGGAGTGAACGGCAGAGTTGGCAGAAAGCTGCGGGGAATGCGTCCGCTCTAAGGTGGCGAACAAGAACATCTCGCCTTCCAAAAAAACGGTGTGCATCCAATGTAACACACAAAGACCTCATCACACACACACACACACACACACACACAACGCCCCTGCTTTATAAACATGATATACATGTACAAGACATAAGCGGAAACGGGGTGCATGGAGCCTGCTGACACCTGTCTTTCTACTTTTAGCCCTTTAGGCATGTGATGGTTGGAAAAGCAGGTGTATTAATTGACATTGATGATAGATGCTTTCCACTTATGGAGTACCATGGAATCTTGGCTGCCTCACTGTATACTGGAATAGCTCACTGGGACACTCAATGGTTCAGAGTCGTTGCTAATTTGATTAATTTCACATTTGTTTTTCCATACTTTGACAAGTCTAAATGTCTGCTGTGATATGGTCTATACGTGTGCTTGTCTGAGATGGGTAACAAGCGTTTCACTGTGTCAGCATGATCTGCAAGTGCAAGCGAGTGTTTTGTGTCAGCTCTCTGCACACTAAATGACACCAGTCAGCAGACAAGTGCCACTGCTGTATCTCCACTTAAACACACTTATTTATGAAACTTTAAAACGGTCAGGTTCTTAGTGGACGACTATTCCTGAAAGAGACGACACATTGAATTATCATAAGTCATGGTTCTCTTGATGTATAGGTGGCAGGGTGTCAAGGTCTCAGTGTCACCCTCGATTGAAGAGGCCAATCGGGGAGGTCCGTCCGACGGATGCGAGCAGCTGTCCTGATAGTAACATTCAGATGTGCTTGGGGGGGGGGGGGGGGGGGGTAATTACAGCTTCAAAGTGTCAGCCTGATAGTGATAGTTTTTGCCGGAGAGATGACTGCAGGCGTCACGAGTCAGCGGCCTTCTATCTCTCAGCTAAGTGGGAATGCCCGATTCGTGCCAAACTTTATATAACAAAATAGCGTTCTGCAGATAAGTTGATTCACTAGATGTCGCGTATTGTTCTGAATTCTGAACATTAATAAAATATGAAACAGCCATTTTCAATGTGAAGATCTAGTGGGCCAGTTTGCACCTGAACAGAGAGTGAAGCTGCTCTCCCTCCGTGTGGGTTGTTATCCGAGCTTCTCCTCGCTTTGTTCACTCTGCCGTGCCTCCTGTGCACGCTTTCATGCACCTCGTGTTTGTGAACCACTAGTGCACCCGGCTCCATGTGTGCGCGACAACCGCCCGCCGCAATGTTTAATTGGACAAATACACCCCACAATTGGCTCACCCTCCTGACCAGACCACAAGCGTACACCAGGCGTGCTTTTTACACTCACAGGTTCCACTGACATGGTCTCATTTGAAGGCAGATGGCTGGCCTATTTTTCTGCAATATCTGTGTAAACATCATGTTGACGCTTCATGAAAAGGCCTGGAATACCTGCGTCTGTGGACGCGGAGCAGCTGCTCGGGGCCTGCGACGCAGTCATCCGTGTGAGTAGTTCCATTAGCTGTTAGTTATTAGCCGAACACACCGTCAAAGAGAGAAAAGTGCTTTTCTCCACCACGGCCACGTGCGTGTGCGTGTGTGTGTGTGTGTGTGTGGGGGGGGGGGGGTCGTCGACTAAGCACTCTAGCTGTGTCACCGCTTGCTACCAAATGGCGGCCGGTTAAGATGTGCGTGAGGAATCCGCGGGCAAGCGTTTAGCAAAAAGGTGTTTTGAAGAAGTGAGTGAATGCAAGCGTGCAGCTACAAACCCTCAATGATAAAGGAAGAAGAATAAAGGATGAGCTGTGGACGGACACACAGGTGCACATTCATTCAAACCAACTTGTGGAGCAGCAGCAGATAGAAAATAAAGAATAGGTGATAGCACAGGCAACATATGATGGACATGATATCCTTCCTGAATTCAGATTTCTGTTATGAAAGTATCCAATTATACGGATTCTACAGTATTTTCAAAGTAAATCAGAACACACATCTCTATGAATCCATCGTGATTGAAACCATCCCCTCACTGCTGCACACAGACCTCTTGTTTTGCCCACAAAAAGGAAACCTTCTTAATTAGTTTCTTAGCTCAAACTTATTTGTAGGGGTATTCCTCAATCTTAATATCATAAATCATAATTAGCAGTGGGATTCAGCCCCCTCTAATGAAACAAGCGGTTTGGGAGGCATTAACAATACCATAATTTACAAAGACCCTGTACTGATTGGCTGGCAATACTGTTGCCATAATCCTGTCCCTTGACAGAGACAATAGCTGCTAAACCAGAGACAATACCGGATCTAATGCTACACTGAGCGGATTCACAATTAAGACACTGAATATCACTATTTGTTCCCAGTGAGACATCACAGCCAATGACAACTCTGTGTTACTGCATCGCATTCACACTGCCAAGCGGATTAAACACACACTAACTACCCTCTCACAGCGAATGCATGTTTTCTTCCATAGAACAATCTTTGTATCTTTTGTACATCACATCCCTGCTTACAAAATCTACCCAAATGGCCTATTGTTCATGCCTTTATCTTTACATATCTACTTTTGATGCTAATTGCTGTGCACAATGTTAGTTGATTCAAATGTATTCAAACTACTCAAGACTCACACCATCTGAAAAATTAAGGACAAAAATGTACAAGCTTGAAATGTAATCAATTTAAGCAGCCTACATAATACAAGTCTCTATTTCACAGATAAAAAGAATGTCAGTAGTGCAGTCGTCATGAAGCCTTTCTACACATGCACTCACCCATCCTCCCGGCCCAGGGTAGGGGACATGTTTCCATCTGCTGATCCTTCGGAGCATTGCAGGAGGCCGCAATGGACCCAAACGCCACCCTGAGAAAACACAGCCCCTGCAGTAATAATTTGCGACTCATACTCCTCAAAGTGTCGGAATAAAAAAAATAAAAGCTTTTTCCCGTCGTTGTTTCTGCATTAATGCAATTGAAAATGTTATCTTGGACAAATCAAAAGACACAGATGGAAAGAATACCAGAAACGCATTGCTCCACTGAAAGAATGCTACTCACTTCTTTAATGAATTTGTTTAAACGTTTTCATTAGTAAAAAAACTCCAGCATATTCCTTTGTTTACTTAAAACATTTAGAAATGCAATTGTAGATGATTTATAAAATATATACACGGAAATTATACAAATACATACATACAGATACACACATATATATGAAAACACCCCTTTTTTATAGGGTGGGGTCGAAAAGTCTGAGTCCAACAACCTGTTAACTTGTGTCAATGATAAAAAACGGAATTTTCTTTTACAGCTCAATATTCAAATATGTACGAGCCGCTATAAAATCAAATTAATCCTTATATAATAGCAAATAAATGACAAATAATTGTTTTATTTATATTGCATATGAAATTACTATTGGGCGTTGAAACTTGATAAAGTGCTTTGTCTACTTGTTTTAAAGTCACTACGAAGGCCTAAACAAGAGCTGGAATCACTGCTGAAGACACTTAAGTGTTAAACTCAACTGCAGCAGTAGGAGATACCTCACTCTCCATCAACTAAGTAGTTAGCAGGCTTAACTACCTGCTACTAGCTTAAAACCCTTCTGTTTCCATCAAAACAATATCGTTCACAGTTAAAAGCTAAAAACAAATGGTCGAAGCACCAGTGATGACTGACACTGAAAAACAATGTAAAACTTGGATGGGTATAAATTTCTTTCACTTCCTTCATGAAAACAACAAGATGCAATATTTTGAGAAATGTCTTTAACTTCTGTAGTTGCGGGTTTCTGGAACTGGACTCAGGCTTCTGGACCCCACGGTAACATCTGCATGATCATGTATTTGTATACCTGATGTATATATTGCACCATCCATCTACATATAAGCAAATTAAGAACACACTGACAAACAAAACAGTCTTTGTATAGTAGTTATCAGAAACTGGCCAAGCAAGAAAACCTAAAAACCTTTTTGTTTAAAAGGAAAAAGAAAAGAAGGATATGCGAGACAGGTGATACTCTAGGTTTTGCTTGCATGGCCAGATACTCATGAACCTTTTCACTGGAAGTGAAGATAAAAGTAGAAACACTCCATAATACAGAAGCAATAACAGAAAAGCTGTAATTCTTGGAGGTCCTCACATCAGGAATACCATATAAAAGTCTACGGTGCGCTCTGCCATTTGCTGGAATGCTCTTGGTAACCATGGAAACACCACACGATTAGATGAACAGCTGAGGGTGAATGTTGGATCGAGGAGGTTTGTTTCGCCAGCGATCAGTTAATAATAATAACAACCACAACACGGCCGAGGACTCAAACTTTAGAGGAACGTAATCACACTTACAACACTGCTACACCGGTGGGTCAAATCGGGTTGAATGTCAAATAGCAGCACTTGTCAGCCACTCAAGTTCTCATGGGAAGATTAGACAACAGCAGTCTGAAGAGGCCGAGTCACCTGGGTCAAAACCGCACTTGCAATTTCTAATACAATGCAAGAATAGGTCACATAGAGAGGACAACAGGAGAGAAGGAGGAAGTCAGGATGTTCTCAATGACAAAAGTAAAACAACCCAAAACCAACCCGGTTATGAACTAAATACAGATAAATTTGAAGTAACTTTGCAAACTTGTAGCAATCAGGTTCGTAGCAGTGTTTAGGATGGTGATTAACCAACTTCAAAACCAGCCCCCTTTCCGTGTAGTCTACACACGTAGGGTCTCCCCACGGCTCCCGTGAACACACTCATCCCTCCAGCTCTGCTCTTGCCATCTCGCTCTCTTTCATTCTGTCTCCTTCCATTGCTCTTCCTCCTAAGCCTTTAACCGTGTTCCTCCCGTCTGGCTGCTACCGGTGATTTGTTTGATTGTCTGTCTCTTTCTCCCCCATTACGTGCACGCTTCCAATCTGCCTTTGTGCTTTTATTTTCTTTCCCCCCCCCCACCCCCCAAATGTTCATATCCCCCCCCTCTTAATAACGCACTCTGCACCGGTTTATGCGTCCTCCTGCTTGAACTCCACTGCTCCTCCGTTTCTACTGCTGCCGTATCCCACGGGCAGACTCGCCCCATTGTTCCGGTTCCCCTCCCCTGACTCGAAGCTCTTCTCTTCGAGCGGCTTGCCGATCCAGGCGCCGTAGCCGTGGCCGCTGAGCGCTCGAAAGAAATTGTGCTTGGCTTGCTGGAAAGACGTGGCCGACATCTTGGCCTGGGAGTAGGAGGGCAGCGCGAGGAGGTCGGCGCGCCCACTGCGCTGGCACACGGAGCGGAACAGACAGAAGAGGTTGGACTTGGACACTCGGGAGACACTGAGTTTGTTCCTGGAGGGGGGGGGGGGGACGTTAGAGGGTCGTTTAGTAACAGGGTTTATAGAGCAACATTTCATCTGATCCTGCTGTGTTTCATACTTGGCTTCCTCAACTGCTGGATGCTCACTGTTCAATTCAAACGTAATGAGGCTTGTGATTACTTTTTTTATTGAGCACTGCAGCTTTTTTTGCTGCCAGTGGTTTAATTGAAAAATTAAAGCTTTATTAAATCAAAATACATCTTGTGAACTTCAATAATGTCTCTTCAGAATGTTTTGGAGTTTAATTAGTGTAACGGTGATCATTATTTGTCTTGAACCTGTTGTTGGGTAATGCAGTGATTGTTAACTACAAGTGAAGACCAACTACTAAATAATAAGTATGTTTCTCAAAATCTGTAATCTGCAATCAGCTAAATCATAAAGCTATTCAAATACGTGCGTGTTGCCATCAGGAGACAGTATTCCGTTTAGCTGCTTACCCGTCCAGTTTGCCCTTGGTACCGTCCAGCACCTCCACGCTGTGCTGGTCGGGAAAGCTCCAGTTTACACTGGACTCCTTGGTCTTTCCTGTGTGCCGCGTGGAGTCGTACACACTCACCCTGCCCACCTACAGTCCAACCAGGTGGTGGGGGAGAAAGGATGCAGGAGAGAGAGAGAGAGAGAGAGAGAGAAGACAGAAGAGAGAGAAAAAGCAAGTACAGGTCAATCAGATTTAGACCTTCCGTGTGAGTCAGTAATTCCAGACAGAGCGTGTAAAAGTGTTTTCAGCATTACCGCAATACTGCTACTGATATCAATTTTCCACATTTGACACATTTGCCAAAAAGGCGTTTGTTTACCTCTGGGTGATTTAGCATGAAGGGAGGCGGGAGACTTTGGGTGAACGCCTCGCCGTCTCTGGCCAGCCGGCAGCAAACGGCCCGCGTGAGGTGACCGTGGCTGTACAGATAGCCTGACGGATCGGAACAACAAAGACAAAGCAATCAACACCGTTAATTCATCCAATTTCACTCGAGTTGACTCTCGTGAATGAAGTCAAGAGCAGCGGGATGCTTCACCGAGCGTGATGGACTTCAGGTAGATTGGGTTCAGGAAGTGGCTGAGCAGTGCTCCCTGCAGACCCAACACGTTCCAGCGCAGGATCTTATCACTGCAGCTCATGGTCCGCAGCCGCTCGCCGTGCTGGATGCCGTCCCACGTGGGCACAATGGCACTCGACTCTACTGGGATGGTGCCCTCGCCTGGCACCATCACACACACAGACAGACAAAAGGTCAGCGGTGTTGCCTACAGGCTTACAGACTGGGCCTCCATGAACTGCACTGATACACATTTGTAAAGACAGACGCGTCTTTCATCTCTCACCGTTCTCCACTTTGGTGCGGAGCTTTCCCTGCTTGGCATTCTCGAACAGGGGCTGATGGCCCTCGACTTCATCCCCCGCCTCACTGCACGACTTGTCGAACAAAGCACCATCCCCGCAAGGCGCCGTGCTTCGGATAAAAGAGAAAGACGGGACACACGGTGTTAAAGACACAAAGCCGAAAAGAAGAGGGAGACCATATTGATGAATCGAGTGGGAGTGGGGTGGAGGGGGGACATTAGACACTCCCACCTGATGTAGAGGTGAAAGGTGATATCAGATTTGATGCGGAGAAAGTCATTCTCTGCCAGCTCAAATATACTGTCGTCTGTTCCGTCGTAGTGTTTGAGCAGCTCAATATACAGAAACCTGAGAAGAAAGCAAACGGGGAGTTAGACATGCAGCTAATACCCTTCAGACTGGGTCTACATTTCACAACAGCGAGGGAATTATTGATAGTAAAACGCAAGATCAGTGTCTACCGAACAAATCCCCTTCTGGAGATGATTTCAGCGTGGCAATCGTTAACTGTGTCGCCTTTGAGGCTCAGCTCCTCCCCTTTAACACAGCGATTTCCTGAATGAAAGAAAAAGAAGGGGACACATGCAGCGAAAATGTCATTTGTACATTGTAACACAATTGCTTTTGACACCCTGTTATTACTAACAGCCGTTTTGTGTATATGCAGTAATGTTTGTACCTGTCCCCAGGCTGACAACGGTCCCCAGGCCCTCCCCCCTCCTCATGACGATGGTGGCCAGAATCTTGCGCCCCAGAAGGCTGTGCTGGATGCGTGTGGTCAGGGCGTTGAAACGCTGGTGACTCAACATGGCTATCTGGTCGTGCAAAGTGCTGCCACTCACTGGAAGCTAGAAGGATGTACACAGGATAAATAGAAAAAGGAAATTAGGCTTAATGTTATTAAAAGTGTTTTAAAACATTGTAAATTGATGGAGCTTACTCAAACTTATTTGGTACCAAAAAAAAGTAACAGAATGAGTAATGTTTGTATGACGTTGATACAAATTTGCCACTTCCTGTAGCAGCTACAGGGCTGAGGCCTTCCAACGAGGAGAACCAATTTGCTTACTGCGAAACAGCGAATGTGTGTACTTTCCTCAAAGTGTGCATTCTGTTGATAGTTTGACATGGGCTTTCTAAAGTGAGGGGGGTAATAATGACATGCGGGTGTCACGTCCTGCCTTATCCCCACGTTGTGTTTCATCATAGAGAATCACTGAAAGGTTCAGCACCTCAGCTGGAATAAGCTCCCCGGTGCGGGCCGCTCGCTCAGCCTCTCCGATCAGAACCCGCAGAGCGGCGTCTGCTGCTTCCTGTTTTCCCTGCTTCTTGTTGGACGCACACACCGGAGGGAACCAGCGCCCGCCGAGCTTGGCCTGGTACGTGAATCTATACAGGGGAAGTGACAAGAAGGTAATTGGATGATTAGGGGTTTCTCACTCTAATAACCAAGTAACACGGGCTTCTATTTAAGCATTTTAGCATGATGATAGTTGCTACAAAAACAACACAAACCCAGAAAGACATTTCAATTGCGTGGGTTTTTTGAGGAACTTTTTCACTTTTTTCAATTCACACATACTTGGGCTCATGTGGTGGTCCAGACTGGCCCACTAGTCGGATCTCAGCGGCAAAGCCCCGGGCTCTAGCATACTCCAGAAGACCGGACACTGCATTGTTGTTCAAGTGGTTGATGAGATCTCCAACCCCCGCCTCGTGTGCTGCTCGCAACTCGTCCGCAGTCAGAGGAGGCAAATAGGGACACGTAGTCCCGGAACCATTGCCGTCACTATCGCTGGAAGAGCCCAGGGGCAACTGAGGCTGGGAGGAGAGAAGAAAAGCGACGTGAACAAGATTTAGTAGAACCGAGTGACAGAGGCGACGGTCCTTTTTTGAGTGATCCAGTGTCGTTGTTTTTTGAGGGACTTCAGTCATCTCGGGGATATGCGAAGCCCTTCTCTTTTGTCCCGAATGAACTAAAGTCACTTTGCTTCTCACCCTCTCCTTTTCTCACCTTGTTGAGCTGCAGCCTCCCGTCAGCCATTAGTTCTTTGACGGCCTCTTCTGCCGCCAGCTGGCGGGCTGCCTTTTTGCTCGGAGCATTGGCCTCCCCAAACAAGCTCTCTCCAACCTTCACCCTGTACATGAACCTGGACACAGGGCAGCAGAGGTTAAGAATGGTGCAAAGAGACAAAAGGAGGGGGATCCTTGGTTCGGTTGTTATCCGAGGTCATAGATAATGAATGACCTTAGATAAATAAGTAGAGGCAACAAAGTAGAGCCTAAGATGTAACAGTGATACAGATGGATGCATGCAGTGTTTTTAGAAAGTGTAAGAAGGAAGGACCTAAATGTTTTATTGCATCCATCAGGCTGCTTGCTGCCTGAGGGACAAGAAACAGAACGAGTGGTAAAGAGTGACTATAGTACTTGCCCTTTGGGACAGAAAAACATCCAAAAAGACATATTTTGGGGGTACCTCGGGTCATGTGGTGGGCCTGCCTGGCCAGTGATGATGAATTCGATGGGGTTCCCACTGCGCTGGCTGTACTCCATCAGGACAGACACTGGATTCTTCCCACCAGGCAGCGAGCGGGACAGTGGCTGGCGAGGTCCTTCCACTGTGCCCATTCCTTCCACACCGCTAGTCCCAAAACCTGCGCCTTCAGCCTGCCCCTAGTGGTTAGTGGTTAGGAGAAAATATTAAAATGCGTTTCTTGCTGTTTGCAGGGGGACAAAAAAAAGAAGCTATTAATATATTCATAATTTTTACCAGGCCTGCAAAATAATCACCAACAAAATGTATGTCTTCTGCAACGGCTTCGACTTGACTGTACAATGACTTTGCGTATTTGCTCTGATGCATCAAATGCAGTGGTCTGCAATCCCATGTATACATGCCTGATCTCGGGAGTTTATAGTATGATTTGGCTTCAGGTCAAAGCCACTGGCTTATTGAGCACATTCAAACCTAAAACCTACACTAGGGTCTGGCAGTACATCCATCACTTGGTCCGCTCCGACAGCATTTCCCTCGTCTCCCGTACTGGGCCCCGCCTGAATCTCTGCCACGAGAATACGCAGGGTGGCAGCAGCGGCGTCCTTTTTTGCCACCTTCTTACTGGAGGCTTCTGCGACAGGAAACAACCTGCCGTTGAGCATCACCTGCATACGAAATCTGACAGAGGAAGAGACAAGGCATAGAGATGAGGAACAATCATTGGCCTAGACGGGATTAATTGAGCTGCTACAATTTACCAACACTAAAGGGTTGCAAGCGTTAGAAAAATCACATTTTTCATTGCTTACATGTAGCATCATACGTCCTGAGTACGGGAGTACATTTGTTTATCAGACTTTAAATCAATAGTTGTCACCAGGTGCTATACAGAAGGCAAGAAACACGATATGATAAAACTGTACAAAACCCGCAATGTGAAAATTGATGCATTTATGGATATTCCTCCTCAATATCTCAACTAATAGCATCGACTGATGCGGATTACTGCTTTAATATAAATTATCAGTTTTTTCAAAATTAAAATTGACATTAACCATAAAGGACAATTTAATAAGACATTTCTTTGCCCTGACGATGGAGTCTGTTGCGACTTGATATATTGACAAAGATAATGTATTTAATGTGGATTCACCCCGATCCACTTTGTACGGTCAGAATTGGCAACGGTGCATCTGTAGCCAAGTTTGAAAATTGAAGCAGGAATACACAGACAAAAATCAGATGAATTGACTTTACCCACTAAAAGTAAAAGAGTGAAACAAAAAACAGAATAGATTAGGAGCCTCACCGTGGGTCGTGAGAGGGTCCTGACTGGTCCAGCAGCAGGAACTCACAGTTCTGGCCCAGATACTGAGCGTACTCCATGAGGCCGCTGACGGGGTTCTTCAACCTCACCTCCTGCAACTTGGCCCACAGGTTCTGGGGAGGCGGAGCGGCCAGCGACACCGCTACAGTTCCCACAGAGTTGGCCTTCTCTGCTGCCAGCTTCCCAGCGTCGGTCTCTCTGCGAATGGCGTTGAGGAATTCCGGGATGTCATCGGTAGCCCACTGCCCTTCGTTGGTCTCTTCCTCTTTACACGAGGTAATGGTGGAGGGCTTAAATGAGGATTGGGATTTAAGGGGAAAACAGAGGTAGAGGTGTTGAAAAAATAAATTAAAAAAAATGTCCAACTCCAGTAACATCAGTTGAATACAAATCCACACTCTTTTCATGCAGTGATTAAGTGGTTAATTGTCAGGAAACTTATGCAATTCCTGTAATTGTTGCAGAGGCTGTATACCTGTGGAACATACTTTTGATTATTCTTGGCAGACATTCCAGTTGAACTATCACGTTAAAATAAATCCCATTTTGTCATTTCTAAGTATTGTTAAAATGCTTTAATATTTTGCCATTCCATTGTATGGTGTCATGCTGTATTCACCTGAATGTTATGACCTTGGTAACACATAACTACAAAATAAAAATCACAGATTTTTGACTCACCACCTCACTCTGACTTTGCTCTGGCACCACACCCTCTGGCAGCGGCAGCGACTCGAGGCCCAGTGTTGGGGGCAATGGTGATGACGACAGAAAGAGAGACTCTCCTCTTCTCTGATCTCTACCGGCTTCCTCCAACATCTGCTCCCCCGCTGCGCGGGCGCCCTTTGAGGCTTTGAGGCTCCTTTCCATCCTCTCCCGGCGGTGGGCGGAGAGCTCCCAGGTGGGCGGGTTAGCGGCACTATTCTTAACAATTTCACCTTGCTTCTCCAGCGAGTAGAGGGTGGGATTGATGTGCTTGGCACTCCTGAGACCCAGATTTTTGGCCATGAGCAGAGCGGTCGCCTCTTTTGAAGTCAGCAGGTACTGCAGAACCAGCTCCTTCTGTTCCGCCATTGTGGGAAGTGCCGGGTCGGGTGAGCTGGCGGGGACGGGCTGTTGTTGCTGCTCCCGGTGCTGAACTTTCGCTGGCGGCTGGAACTCTACAGAGTCGGACGACTCTGACGAGGAGCAGGAAGAACAACTGGATTCTGTGTCAGAGTCCTCTTCTTTTCTTTGTCCCCTGTTTTCTGCCGTTTCCGTTTTTAGCTCAACCTTGGCTTCAGGTGCTGCAGGGTGTCCTGAGCTGACACACAGAGGGAAAGGTGGAACTCGTACTCTAGAGTTTTGATCCTCCTCGCCTCTGAAAGGTTCTCGGCAAAGACTCCACTCGGGAGGGACGAGTCCTTGCTTCGAGGCTTTCTGCGAGCGCTCCAACAAGTACAGAGCCCTGTTGACGATCTTTTTGGGAAGACGCAGTTTTTTGGCTAGAAATTTTGCACAGATACTCTCATTTGGCTTCAAAGCAGCCAAAGCCCGGTGAACCTGGTCCTGGATGTCAGAAGTGAGAGTGATGTCAACTTTAGTGAAGCGGGAGTTTGCCGAGCTGCTCGAGGCAGATTGCCTGTCAAACCGTTCCCCTCCTCTGCTGGGCCGGACTTTGTGGAGGGACAAAGTTTGTAAGTTTTCACACACAGAATCTATTGAGACGCGACACTGTCTGTTGGAGTACGGGTCGTGGTTTGTACCCTGGGACTGGTTTTGATTTGGGTGTCGAGGACCTGTGCCGCTGCGTGGGTCTACTGGATATACAAACGGCGGGTCCTGATCATACCCCCATCTACCCCTTGGGCTGCTGTTGGGGTACGATGGATTTCTACCGTAGCCCGACTGAGGCTGGTATGAGGAACTAAGACGCCTGTCTGGTACCACTCCCCCGCCGCGTGGACCGGCTCTGAACTGTGGCGCCTCAGAGCTGCGTCCTCGGAGGAACTCTGCCTGCTGGAACTGAAAGGAATTGGGGGCAGGGTAGGGACCGCAATTGTGATTAAACGAGCTGCTAGGAGGCTCCGGTTGAGGGTCCGCTTTACTGTGCCATGGTGTGCGAGGAGCGGAGGGGTTGAGAGAAGGAGCCGGGGGCGGCGGTACGGGCGCTACGGGACGGGCAGGGCTGTTGTGGTAACTAGAATACGGGCTCTGCTGTGGGCCACCTCTTGGGTAAAACGAGGACGGGCCAGGTCTGTTGTAATTGTCGTTGGCCTGGTAGTCAGGGGGCGGTTGCCTGTGGTAGCGTTCTTTGAGAGGCCCTCCTCTACCTCTGCTCATAGCGCAGGGGTTGAGCGTGAAGGGGGCCGTGCAGCTTGATGTGTCGCTTCCTTGATAAGTTCAGGTCCTCCAGCGCAAACAGCAGAGAGGGCGGGCCAACTACAGCGCCTGAAATACAAATAAAGAACAATGAAAATAATACCGATAAAAGATATCAGATAATAAAATTGGAGTAAGTGTCAGTAGTAGAAAGAAGGGAAAGAGAAACTCCTGATGTTTGGGGACCTGCCGGTAAATATTCTAACCTGCTCAGATGTCCTTGGATCACTATGCCAGCTAAAATTACTTCCTCCACAAAATGCAGAATAAAATACAGAAATTTAATGAGAAAGACAAATAGCTGTATATTTTGGTGAAAAAAGTATGGCGAAACAGTCACTTCTTCAAATTACACACGGGCCACTCTACACTACAAGAGCACTGCAGGGTGACACGTCGTCTCTGCCAGTCACACTGAAACTTAATCCCAGGGCAAAAGGATGGCGATCAATAATTCAGAACTTCTTGTGACTACTGTTTTATTTCTGGCCTTACAAATTATTGCTGTATCTGGATCCATATCGAACAGGAATAACGAGACACCGGTACAGACCAAAAGGACAGGACCAAGGACAAAAAGACATCCAGGTCCGCCTGTCAGCGACAAGCCGGAGACGGAGAAATTGTGCAGTTACTAGCAGACAATCTGACAATAAAAGAAAGTTTTGCAGAGCTGTGCATATACCATCCCTCACCAAAAAAAATTGATTCAGCCTCAAGTGTCACAACCGACAACACTAAAAGCAGTGAGACCGACAACAAGGAGACACCCATTTACGAGTCCCTGGCCCGGTCAGCAGCATGGGTCTGTCACATTGGGCTGAGTAAGCCTCGACACCGCAGAGTTGGGTCATCACGGTAATGGGGGCTGACAGGCCTGAGGGGGGTAGTCATCTTGACCCTGATGCGAGGCAACAGGTGACAGACAATATAAAATCTGGGTTTTTTCACAACGCACCGTCTGTTATGCTCCTCGGTGGTTTGATCATGAGGAGAAGCATGGGCTAGTGTACCGGTACTAACCACAGGGCACAGTGGACCCAGAAATAACTGCGGGTTTCACTTCCAGGATCTCAAAAAAAAAAGCAAGGAAAGTAGCAGTAGCTTCTCTTCCCAAAGTCCATATGAATCAAACCGAGACCCAGAAAGACAGCAACATGTACACTAACCATGGAGTAGTAAAACACATACAGAAAGCAGGGAACCTGGTGCAGATTAGAAGAAGATGTGAACATTCAATTCTGAAACGGCAACCGAAAAAAAGGGTCCGCGGGGGATGAGCAGGTCCTCCGTGTAGCGTCCACCGGGTCAACGAGACTGATGGCGCGCGCTTATAAAGGCTGTGCGGACAACACGTTGCTTTCTATTGCACTACTAAAGCTAAAGGGGGTTAGGGGGGGGGGGGGCGGAAAAAACCCAACGCATGAACCGTGTTCAAATACATACAAGAAGCTATCGCACACGAGTTAAGTTTCGCTTTCCCTTCTGACGACACGATAGGTTTCCATTGCTGGTCACGTGACAGTCAGGACCGACACACAGATTCGATTCAAGGATGGGCAGAAGTTGTATAAAAAGTCACCCGGCTTTCGTTACATCCCCAAAGAGGTCAATCTGTGTACCGCAACAGCCACTGTGTTACCGTGGAGCTACAAGGACATCCTCTCCTCAATGCCTGCTGTACACAGCACAGTGTGGCAGAGAGGACGCAGACATCACATCATCAGATCCTCCCATTAAAAATAAAACGAGACAGAGACAGGATACAAATGTCGCAGTGAAACATTGAGATCTTGTTACTGGGTTGTGATAGGATTGACAAAAATAACAACGTAGAGTATAATAAGGTGAAGGTCACTATCACAAACAAGTGCATCTCAGACACAAGAACAATACAGCCGTTTTCCACAAATAAATAATTACAACACTAGAATGAAGAGAGCAGTAACACAACTCATTGAAATGCAGCTTAACACGTATTGCAGCAGGGAGGCGTACAGTCATAAATGATGTGACTAGATTAAAGCAAAACAATTGCCATCATAGTGAACTAGTGAGCTTCAGGTGGACCAAAAACACCTGTGCAATAAAAACACTCATAATAGTTTTATCTGTGTATATATAATATATTGTGCATATAACATTTCATTGAGTTTATGTGGATTCTTATTATTTTTGTTAGTTCTTATCTATAACTTGTTAAGTTGTTTGATAGTGTTTTTTTTACTGTCTCTGTACACTTATTACCTTCACTGTTGAAATCCTATTGTAATTTCCCCGTTGCATGACACAAGGATTCCTATTAGCATATTAATAAATGTATCAGTTTACTTTTATACAGTTAAATAAGTGTACATTTCCACTACAAATTAATCCAATCCAAGCATTGTACTAGTTATAGGACAGTAAAGTGGATATAAAAAAATAGTTTACACATAGTTCACATTTGTGCATCATTCTAAACTTATTATGGATGAAATAATATGATGTCTTTTAGTTGTTCTCCATCTCACTCTGCAAACTATCCTGCAAACTCGAACCTCATGTATCAACAAAAACACACCAGACTTTAAACGTTAGCTTAAACTCTTGGCAGCTGTTTTTAAACTCAAAAAGCAAACCGTATCGATTCCTCATGTAAGTTAGATCTGGGCAATTTGACACTCTGATGCATTTTTTAGTGAGCTTTAAGTGATTGAAAAGAGATGGATGCCATTTGAAAAGCCTAAGCGACTGTAGCTGGGCTAACGTTAATCACCAAGGGCAGCGAAGGAAACTAGGAAGCTCTTGCCGTTATCCCTTTCTTTTATTTGACGCATTTCTCGAAGGAGCACGAAGCGTTGACTTGAGCGGCTACAGGTTGGACGTGTTGCTGACATTTCCAAACCAGCGCGACACATGTTTTCAGACCTTCAACTCTCGGAATGCGTTACGGCAAAGCAGTACCAACGGTTCCTCCTACAGGCTAATGTTAGCTAGCCTGCTAGCTTACGACCAGTAGCAGTGCACTGCACCATTTCTAACTCTCGCCTGCCTCACGTTGCCTGCAAACGAGAAACATACAAACCACACTCTGCAAAAGCCCACAAACCTCCGAGAGAGACTCGGCGGCTTTAATTGATTACCTCAACTCGCAGAGTGTCGTCACAGTGGGATCCTGTCCGTGTGCAATATTTAAAGCGATGATACGTTGATACCCAGGACAAACAATCAAAGAACTGGTGCACGAAAAAGTGATGATTATTGATTGCGCCCGACACAAAGCTACGCGTCGCCGGTGGATGACGTAACCAGATGGGCAAGGTTCAAACATTTTCCAGCTGTGTCCTTTGAATGCTTCGCAGTATAATTGAGTTGGATACTTTTATTTAGGTTTTTTAATTACTATTATTTTGAAATCTCATATAACCTGTATGGTTGTGTTTTTTATTTACTTCCATATTGTACACCAAAAAAAGACTTCGTTTCAAATTATCTAAATTATTCCAGGAGTAAAGAAGAGGTTCCCCATACATTCACCATATTGTTGTCTAAGCTGTTGAGAACCTTAGGTAACAAATACTTGATTTCAGGGCAACAATAACCTCAAGATAAAATCAGCCATTTTTTAGAGCAAAGGTAACAGTTGTTCTCCACCAAGTGCAACCCCCAAGGCCTAATGGAAAACACTTGGCAGTCACCTAATCTCTCATTTCTTTCTAAGGGAAAAAAATATGCTATATATATATATATATAATATACAGCAAATTCTGTCAGAACCCAATAAACGCAGAGAGTGAGACAGGGTATATTGTGAATTCTGTTTATTCCTCTGGTAAAAGTTAATGGATAATTGTAGAACTTTGAACTCCAAATCAATATCTTTACAAGAGAGCTCTTATGAGGACTCAGATCATATTTATCACGCTCCACATTGCACTTTGCAAACACATCCAGTGGGTGTCACCAGTACTCTGTGAATACTGTTGTCAGCTTAGTTCCAGAAAAAAAGTAAAGCAGCTTTTGAATAGTGCTTGCTGGTGAACATTGGAATGAGATATGTTATATACTATTCTAATTATTCAAAATATGTGCCTACATGCTTACAATTTTTGGTCTGTTCATTTTCCTCCGATTAACACACCTGGATTACTTATGCAACACCACCCCATGAATTGGAGCCATATACTCTCAAATATACAAACATCCTCCTTGAGCTCCTTAACAACCCCATGGGATAATACACAGAGTAAGTCCATAGTGGAATAACAGTAGTAGTAGGACTGATGTGGTGACTGATAAGAACATACCAGAAAGTCCACAAGAATTAATGAGCAGAGAAGCATGCCGGGAGAATTGAAGCCGTAGAAGGGGATGTGCACGGATCCCAGTATCCGACATGCAACATCTCCCTCTTCAGAGGACTATTTATTTCACTGCATTTCTCACTCTCCTGCGCACTCCTCCCCTCCCTTTCCCTTCTCTGCCTGTATCGCAATCTCTCCACAATCCTTATGCTTCCTCAGACCTGCTCTCACTCTCCCCTTTTCCCTCCTCCCTCATCTTTTCTCCCTGTTTCTCCCTCTTCCACTCTTTCGTTGTTTATACCGGGGAATGCAGTATGTGGAAGGCTATGGCTCTCTGGCTGTTGATATTTGCCACTCTGCTCCGGGGTGAGTGACTTTCATTGGTGCTCTGAGTGACACGGTGCTCGCGCGGTTGTGTGTGTCTTGTGCATGTGCTGGGTATGCGTGTATGTCTAGTGAAAGCGGAAATTCTGCTCTTAGTAACTGTGCACAGCAGCTCATCTCAACACATGGAGAGAGAATGTGTAGGCAGATAGAACATTGATTTTTTTTTTTTAAATGAGTAAGCAGCAGTTTGAAACGCAAACGTCTTTACTGCAAATTGCAGAGCTGTGCTGTGCATTTTTTTTGTTATAGGTATGGGAATACTGTAATGTACGCATGAACAGATGGAGAAAGATAGGGAATGGTTGGACAGTGGTTAATATACAATGGCTCGACAGTAGGGACTATTAATGTGAATTATAGGCATTTCGGTGAAGTCGCATGGATGAGTAAATCACTATAGATTTGACACCATGCAGTAAAAAGTGCATTAATCTAAGACCATTTAGAAATCCCATTGAAGTCATTTGGGCTATTGTCCTCTGGAAGAAACTATTTCAAGTGTACATTAGCTTTTTTATTCGTTCTTGCACATCCAAGTGATTGCCTTGTTGAGAGTGAATTTGGGGCTTCGGTGGAGTTACAGGGACAGAGACAGTCTCTGCTCTGGGGCTGTGTGTGTGTGTGTGTGTGTGGGTGTGTGTGTGTATCGGTTGTTTCACGGTTTAATGGCCTCACAGTTTTCTGCATTAAATGAATCAGACTTTTTCCAGCAGTTGGAAAGCGTTTTAAATCAATCAGATTGATTGGTGATCAATCAGATCCTTAATTGATAAGGACAAAAATGAGTCTTTCAAAAATATTTCTCACACATTTTCATGTTGTGTTCTCTTGTCTTGTCTTGTGTGTAATCTGCTGTGCTTTATATTTCGCTGTGGTGCACCTCGAAGACATGACCTTTTCCTTTAAAGGCCACCCTCTTTTTACTTTGACTGGAGCGCGTGCACCTTCCCCTCTGTCAGTGTTTCTCCTTCTCTTTCGTTCACCTAGCCTTCAATTTCTACCCCAACTCGAACTATCCATCAATCCTCGTAACGAGACCATTTTGCTGTCATTGCAATGCCTCCCGTGCTTTCCAGTCGTCCCGGGCACAGCTTTCTCTTTGTAACACCTTTTCTCTCGCTCTTCTTTTTCGACGCAACGCTCCCATTCGACAAATCCCATCCGCGGAACCCCCTCCCTCTCCCTCGTTCAGCATCCCTGCAGGGCCCCCACCAGCGGCTTCTGCTCAGGGAGCTGCTGAGGGACTACAACCCCATGGAGAGGCCGGTGGCCAACGACTCCCAGATTCTCACCGTGCAGTTCTCCTTTACTCTGATGCAAGTCATGGATGTGGTACGCCTGGCACACATGTGTCATGAATATTAACATGCACTCGTGCAATAAGTTCAAACAAGAAACAACATTGTGTATCTCCTCCTAATGGGATTTCCATGTACAAGTGGATTCAAAACTTTGGTTGAAGTTCATGCGACATGAGTGATTTCACATCAGTGAAATATAAACTAAAAGTAACCGCTGCGTGTTTTTCTTCAAAGGACAGCATTTCCTTGTTGAGCTACAGCTGGTGGGGGGGGGGGGGGGGGCTATTGTGCTAGTAATACAGAATGTACCCACATTCTTTTTCAGATTGTATTAGCATAAGTGGAATTTAGCAATGCATTTGAATAATGGATTTTGTCCTCCACCATAATACGAATGAGAGAGAGGGATTACTCTCTCAATTCAATTCAATTCAAATGACCAATTTTGGCGTGAAAGTTGCTGTGGTGTTTTTTTGTGTTACGCAAGGATGAAAAGAACCAGATCCTCACCACAAACGCCTGGCTGCAGATGGTAAGTGCCGTGAATAACATTAACTGTGATATTGATCTGTGCGGTGAAAAGCCTTGTGTATGCCTGCCGTCACTCGCATGGCCTTAATGTGAATAACATGAGAATTTGTCTCTGTCAAGTCAATCTTAATTAAGGAGATTAATGTCGCACATCACTACACCACTCAGAGGGCTTCACAAACACTGCAGCACGCGGCACCTTCTGCCTTTCAATCTGCGTTTTTGTATGTGGTCCAAAAAAAGTATACATACGTATATAACTATAAAAAATACCTCCAAAAGAAGTGCAGGATGAGTACACAGTAAATACATGTGTACATGTCGTCGTGTTTATCATGTTCATAATGTAAAAGTGTCTTGCTCTGGTGTTTCTCAGCAGTGGTATGACCACTACCTCCAGTGGAACCAGTCAGAGTATCCCGGTGTGAAGAACCTCCGGTTCACTTCTGACCAGATCTGGACACCTGACATATTGCTTTACAACAGGTACCTGTGAAAGGAAACCATACCTTCCCTTTGAGTGCCGTGGCTGGGCTCTAAACTCTCTGCCTCTTCGTTACTGTCCTCCAGTGCTCATGACAAGTTTGATGCCACCTTTAAGACCAACGTGCTGGTGAATTCCAGTGGCTTCTGTGAGTATCTGCCTCCAGGTAAGTTCTTATTAATCATCATCTTGTCCTCAAAAACAACCTACGTCTTCATTCATTCTGCACACGTACAGAATCACTCATGCTGCGGCAAATGAATACTTTCTTTAATCTTTTACTTTTTTTCTTCACTTACCTCCAGACGGCTGGAAGAAATATCTTGGGATGAACTAACTTCCCTTTCACTTTTTTAAAGGAATATTCGTCAGCACGTGTACTGTGGATGTGCGATGGTTTCCGTTTGACATCCAGCGATGTGAATTGAAGTTTGGCTCCTGGACATTTGATGGCTGGCTGCTGGACCTCCAGATGAAGGAGGCAGATGTGTCCGGATACATGACCAACGGAGAGTGGGACCTACTGGGTGAGACGGTTTGTTGAGGCCCTGGAAGACCAACGGTGTTGCCTAGCAACAGAGCTTACATCCCAGCCAATGATTTCAGGAGCCTTGTGAACATTTCTTTCAATAAAAATACAATACAACAAAACAGTACTATACAAACAACCGGTTATTCCACCCTGTAGATACCATCATGGATTTTCATGAAAGCAGAGCTTTCCTCCTTCTACTTCAGCTGTCTTCAATGACAACTTTTTCTGATGCTGGTCCTGTGTCAGATCTTCTTCATGTGCTCTTCATTTCACACCCTCTATTTTCTCTGCCTCCCCAGGGGTCCCTGGAGGTCGTCACGAAGTTTTCTACGACTGCTGTCCACAGCCGTACCCCGATGTCACCTTTGTGGTGACCTTACGAAGAAGGACCTTGTTTTACGCACTCAACCTCCTCGTCCCCTGTGTGCTTCTCTCCTCCATGACTCTGGTGTGTTTCCTGCTCCCCGCCAACTCGGGGGAGAAGATCAGCCTGGGTGAGGAACGATTCGAGGAGGGTGGAGAAGAACAGGGTTAGGGGGGTGATGTATAATGAGAATGGTTGAGAATATATGAACAACACCAGATGTGTAAAATGAAGATATTATAGTTCGCTGTCAAAAGCTTAGTAGAGATTTTGTAGGGTTTAAGGAGGGCCTGGGACGGAGAGATGGAGGAAATGTCTAAAATCAAATGACTTTTTTTGATGATTATCTCATCTAATTTCTGGTGTCCTGTTTCTGCCTCCAGGCATCACGGTTCTGCTTTCTCTGACTGTCTTCATGCTGATGGTTGCAGAAATTATGCCCGCCACATCAGATTCTGTGCCCCTGATAGGTCAGTTGTGTACATTTGCTGGTTGCAGGAATTGACCTGTTCATAGTTTGTAGATTTTCAGCGCCCTCACGAGTGAACTGTGCCTCCATCCCGCTGGTCACAGGTCAGTACTTTGCCAGCATCATGGTGATTGTCGGGACGTCGGTAGTGGCCACAGTCATCGTCCTTCAGTTCCATCACCACAACCCCAACAGTGGACACATGCCACGTTGGGTGAGTGTAATTATTATAATACAATGAAAAACCTTATCCATAGAGAATGTGTCTAAACAACATCAAAAATGAAAGTGTGATTTGAGAAGCAATTTTGAAGAGGCCACATATTCCACATCAGCCGATGGTTAAGCTCCATCTTTTAGTTCTGGTTAAAAGTTTTCCAGCCTAAGTTTATTTGATCAAGGCAGATGGAATGCCCACTAATGAAGCTATGGAAACAAAGTTTTAGATTAGATTCAAAGTGGCTTTTGAGACGACACAAGCTTAGTAACATGGTGATTCGTATTTAAGATGGCAAGCTAGAGATTTAACATGATGAGAAATATGTTGCACGCCAATTAAGAGCATAGGAAAGATTCCAGAGTGTTGTTCTTATTGCCGTTTGTGTCCTCGTGTACCAGGTGCACTTGGTTCTGCTGCAGTGGGTCCCTTGGTTTCTGCGGATGAAGTGTCCAGGAGAGGGAGCGGACCCGACTCTCTCCGGCTGCCAGGCAGACTTTCAGAGCAAGGCCCCGTCCTCTCCTACAACCACCGCTACCACCACCACCATCCCCACGCCAGTGCCTCCCAACCTCCCCCAGAGCCTCAACTCCCTGCAGGCCAGCCTGGCTCAGCTCAACCACCCCCACCGGCCCAACTCCCAGGCTGTCATCTCCCCTAATCCCGCCCACAGGGACGCCAGCGCCAGTCCGCACCCACAGCCCAACGGCCAGCTGCTTTACATGGGCTTCCAAACGTTACAGAGCGCCGCGGAGCTGGAGTCAGTCCAGAGGAGCAGGGCCGCAACTCACGGGAGGTTCACCGACGGAGCGGCTGGAGGGGAAGGAGAGGGAGCCGAGGCAGGGGGAGGAGGAGGAGGACCAGGTGGAGATATGCCTATCCATCACGAAATCCAATCCTCCAAGTTTGGGAGCCCGCCACAGGACATCCCACTGTCCCCGGACCCGGACCCATTCACCACATCCTCTGGACCCTGCGGCCTAGAGGCCGGGGTTGCAGCCGGCGGGAGGTCAGCTGCCGCGATCCGATCTGTGGCGGTGGAACACCAGCTGCACGCTCTGCTGACGGAGGTGCAGTTTTTAGTGGAGCGCGTCAAGGAGCAGGACCGGCAGCTGGGTTTGGCGGAGCAGTGGCAGTTTGCCGCGGCCGTCATCGACCGCCTGTGCCTGATGGGATTCAGCGTTTTCAACATCATCTGCACCATCGCTATTCTCATGGCTGCACCCAACTTTGGAGAGGCTCTGTCCAAAGACTTCCTCTGACGGACCAAAAACACAGAGATGTGAAGACGAGAGGTGTTACGGATTTGTTGGTAGCACAATGGCTGCTGAACACAGCGAGGCATACAACAGCAAACATTTTTTAAGCTGGGGTGGCTGGAGATGCAGAGATTTTAGGAAGCCATTTTTTGTGTGTGACATTTTTCACGATATATCCTACAATGCTCAGATTGCTGTTCACACGTCGTCTTAGCAATGCTTTCTATAAAAGTTTGATTGATGTGGGGATTTTTTTCATAAAAAACTAATTGCATAATTGTCTAATGCACTAATTGTTTTGGTTTGGGGATTTAACTTTGTATTATTTGACAGTGAAATAAGAAGTGAAGAGCTTTGTGAATGAGAACCCCAAGAGAAAACTCATTCGAGAATTAATGTGATTATTAGGAAGCATGACTTTACCAAATTTGTTATGAAATGTTTGTATTGCTGTCTTTGGATGCGACATGAAAATGCTCAGCAGAGAAACTGGACACTGACATGCTGCATGTAAACCCGCATTTCCTGTCAATGCAGCTGCACGCTTCCCAAAATGTTATTCATACAGCGGTACACACAGTTTATTATTAGTTTCTTTAAAATTGTTATTATAAACTACATAGTATTTTGTAATCCAACTTACTTCAACCATTTATCAAGATAATACAGATTGGACATCATCTCTGCACTGTGATGATGACAGACTCCCATTGGTCTCAATGATATCCAGCAAATGATTATAAACACACATCAAATCATAGACAATATTATAACATATTCACAAGGAACAATGTGCAATACAAGCCAAACACCTGCTTAACACCAACACCCCAAGGGATTTTGTTCAAATTACATTTCAAAATGAACTGTACAATGATGTGATAATTCAGCAGGGAGGAACTCTCAGTATTGTTCCCAAATTTGAGCTACACTTTGACTATGGTAGCTGTATGTGGAACAATATTGTTCTCCTGTGCAACACACACACCACACCACAACACCTTCTCTCATCCACTCTCTCACCCTTTTTGTGTATGCAGAAAAATGTAATCTCCATGACCCCCGGCTGTACCCTGAATGTAAATTTGGACCATACGTTTTACAGGAGTGTTGGACACTTTGAACGAGATGTTACAGACTGAGGTGTAAACATTGTGAAATAAACAGCCTTGTGGTTTGTACTCTCTAGACATGCATCTAATGTTCTATTATCTCGCTCTCCTCCCTTCGATTGAACAGAGGGCCGGTTGAGTGACAGTGAGGAAAAAGAGCCACGGAGATTGCAAAAGACAGAAAGAGGGATGGAAGGCAGGGCTATGCAGGACATGCAGAAGATGCTAAATGAATGAGTAGTTAAAGAAAAAGACCATGCTGGCTGCATGATTCAAATAAACAGAGGAGGGGACCAACCAAAGTGCTGAGAAAGCCAATAGGAGTCAATAAAGTTTTCAATTGATTGCTCATTAATGTGAGAGGGAGAGGAGTGATTCCCCCCCTCGGTATGCGGCTGCTGCTGCTAAACTGTTCTCAAACCAGCATTATGCAGTGACTGCATATTTTCTGAATTGGCATTGAATGCATTTAAAAGCTCATGACCCACGTGAGTTGATTGACAGAAATAATTCAAGCACACCGATGATTGAATTTGGCTAATTGCTGTTTTGGCACGACGTTGCCCCAGCATTCAGCCCGGACACTATTAATAAGGCTTTACACTCACTCATTGTAAGTGGGCTATATGTGCAAACAGGGCAGATCTCTCTCGGAGCAATTCACCGTCCATTTCTATGGCCTCCTTCTGCTGCTGCTCCCCCCCCCCGAGAGCAGCATCACAGCACATGCAATAAATCTAAGATGCTCCGCTCCGTGAGGGGCTCAGTCGCCCGTCCTGTGTCAACACTTCTCTTGGTTCAGAGGAGAAGCCAAACCGGTGGAGCTCGATGCAGCGGGCAGAAGAGTGGGATGCAGGAATATCTCTGCAATATCAAGGGGCCGCTACAATGTGGGGGCTGCGGTCTCCAAAACTCACGCACCACGTGGCGAAGGGAAGGAAACCCGCTGCAGACATAATGCAGTAACCATCTCCTAAAGCTCTCTGCCCCCTCATGTCCCTCTGCTGCTCTCTCTCTCACACACACACACACACACACACACACACACACAGGCACACACACACTGACACACACAGGCACACACAGGCACACACATACACAGAGGAAACCGCTGCGGTCGGTTCAGTTCAGTTTGCTCATGGGGGAGTAAGAAGAGAGAGAGTCATTGTTGATTCGGGGTCCTGATGGTTGAATTAAATTAATTAAATTAATCAGTCTTTCTGACTGACTGAACCAACCATTTTTCAGATCCCCACAAACATTGAAACCTACAATTCTCTAACTAAAATCTACTTTGTTGTGATTTCTTATTTAATCCAACGCTCATTCAAGCCGGCACTTTTCCTATGACCAACTTGTGGTGAGAAACTGATCCAATGAATTCAGACCATTTGCAAGACGTCTCCAAACGACTGGTTTCTGGCCCACGGATGTTTTCAAAATTCAGATGAGAACAAGATGGCATCGCCGTCCACCACAAGTCAATAGCTATTAATTACGTGATGCGGGCACTAAGCGCAGGTCGATGTGAGGCGGCCGTTTCCCTGCCTGTTGGGTAATTGTCTCACAGATCTAATTAAAATACATCGGCGTTGTTGGGAAAGGAAGGATGGCAATGCAGCAGGAGGGGGGGGGGGGGCGGGGGCAGATATGTTGACACAAAGAGGGGGAGAACAAGTCAAGTCACAAAACAAACCTTAAAACAAAAGTTAAATATGACCTTTGCATGAACCCACCCTAAGCTTTAAGAGCCACACACACACACACACACAGATAAAAACAACAAACTAAAAAAATTTTGCATTAATAAATTGGTTTATTTAAAAGAATACTGTATGTTACAATTTCTTACAGTAAACGACGTAACCAAACACTTTTGTCTTAAATTTCTCATGTCAACATGTCCATGAATCTGCAGGTTGTCAATCTTCCTTCCTTTCTTCGTGTGACTTCTTGAAAGCAATGCTATATCAGATGAAAAAATTAAAGATGCTGAAGTTGGAATAAAGAGTGACACTTAACTTTAGTCAGGATGACAGAGAGAAAGAGAGGGAGACGAGCGCACACTTCAAGGCTCAACACATTCAATCAAACCTCATTTACACACCTGCCAAAGTCTGTTGAAGGTCATTAATCACCCCAGAAGTGAGCAGCACCATCATTAAAACAAGCACTCTTAGCAAGAGCCACTGATCCCAATCTCTGACTCTTCACTTGCTTTTAGCTGAGGAGAGAATGCTGTCAATATTCTCATTATAGGCCAAGCAGGAGTTAGCGATGGGTGAAAATGGAATATTAGCATTTACAAACATTCACTGGCATCATACAATGCTCACATGACTTAATTAGGAAGTAAGAAAATGAGTTGGGGGGGGGGTCGCTATGCATTGCAGTGCAACACAGGTCTTAGCTTTGAGCATTCGTTTGAATATCTTTATATTTGTTTTTGCATGAATTAGCCACATTCTGACATACAGAATATGGTAGTACCATTATAACACTGTGATGTGATCTTATTCTGATGATATTATGACATGTAATACAATTTTTTGTCAGCCTTAAATCATTGTTGCATCATCAGAATATCAATTTACACCAAATTACATTAGGTCTATTGTACTACATTAATTGGACTCATTGAGAGAAACGTTGAATTACAGTTCTGTGATCAGTTGCTACAAAAGCATTTAGTGAATGTACTCAGTTATCTTTGTATCTATCATGTTGATAAAGTGTGCACGCTGCCCTTCTCTGCAAAGAACTCCTCTTTCAATTGAATGGGTTCAACATTACTGCGCAGCATGAGCTACAGAGATAATTAGTGCTGCGATTGTAAAGGCCTTCTGGATTACAGGCGTTTAATAAATGTGGTGGGAGCTCTCACAATCCAAGTAATCAGGGCCTGCAGGAACGAGGAGGAGGACCCCTGCTGTCTCTCATTGGTAATACACGGTAAACATGATGCACTCCATCAAGGCCGCTCTACAATGGCCTCAACACATTTGCGTGGAGTGTTCACACGATAAATAGACAAAAGTAGAATGCATGACTCACAGAACATTGCACGTGCCATTTGATGATGCAGTACATAATCATACTGTAGTCAGTCATAAATGAGTGTAAAATAAGCACAGGCTAGTTTGAGTAATATGCTCACTCTCTGCCTCTTGAGTTATATTTCCCACATTTGGACGTGATTAGTTTGATAAAGTGCAACATTAGAGTGAAGTTAAACATTGTTCCAGCTCATGTGTCAAATAAGCACAGCTGTGTCTCTGAATGAAAAAAATAAATAAAAGAATGTACACTTTCTCTCCCTCCTTTGTCACAATACAATGTTAGTAGTTGTCTTTTGTGAATGCAAATTGATGGTCAAACAGATACAAATGTTATTCAGCTGTGACTTACATTCTGAGGGCCTCACTCTGGGCAGCTTCTTGCCTTTCGGAGTCCCCTGGACACATCGTTAACTTACACGCTAGCAACTGGCCAAAAGGACAGAGAACTGCTGCTCCCATCTGTCAATGGAGAAGATCAAGTGTCCTGAAGTCAACCCGCAGCCTCACTTTCCCTTATAAATCCAACAATATTTCCGTAATCACTTGCTGAGCCTCGTAACCCCCCGAAGTCACATTCCAATTCAAGTCCTTGCCAATAAGAAGAAGGATTGGATGAATCCATGGCTTTAAGTTTAGACAGAACTCATTTCTTTTTCAGAGCTCTTGTCAATGCGGGATTTGACAGTTCTGTCGTTTTTTATTGTTCGGATAATTGGATTTGTAGATTTGCAGATGCTTGTTGATTTGCATGTCTCGAGGGTAGCTTCTGAGGTTGTAGCTGATCATGGAGTATAAATGACGAACATGTGGAGACGCTGGGGCTTGATGAGGACTGAACTGAACTGGGTCGGTAACAGCGGTGTGTCTAGGTAACAATCTCCCTGCCTAGGTGCCTCCATCCCTTCTGTGCCTCAGCAGCTGGAAAATATTCTGAAACAGAAAACCGAAATCAGGAGAAAAGCACAAAAACTCAGATAACACAACGATTCATCCAGGCTTCGGAATAATCATGTTCCGGACAGAGGCAGGCAAAGCCTTACCTTGCCACACATACCATCTTTACTGCAGTTCTTATTGTCCTTGTCTGTAGCCTCCTCTTCCACCTGTAGAAACACACACACATTGCACGTATAAGTACACACAAGGCTCGTAATGGTTCAGGTTGGTCTGTTGATAGATGGTCCTTACCTCCTTCCTCCACTTCAGCTCACAGAAGACTCTCTCGAAGCACTCGTGCATGTAGTTGAACTGAACATCAGCCATGCAACAGAAACAGACACATAGGTTTACATGTTTTTTTTTCAAGGAATAGTTTGAATTTTTGGAAAATATTTACTGCAAAAAGTTACGTAATGACACAGTCACCACTGTTGGTTAGCTTAGCGCGAAGACTGGGAACAGGGGGGGGTCAAGAGATCTGGCCTAACTTTGTCATTGAGTAAGGAAGTATATCGACCATCACCAGTGAAGCTCACAAATCAACAAGTTCTGAGTATATTTGATGCACACAGAAGCTGACGTGAAACAGCAAGCTCACACATTCGCAAAATTCGATGCAATAGCCTGTGTGTGATACTCACATAGGGTGTAAATATCTTGACCCAGCGTGGTTTCTTCTCCCCTCGAGCATATTCAAAGCAGAAGGCCATGCCTTCTTCATCTGTGTCCCACCTCTGCATTTCCCCCCAATCAAATGCAATCACCTGGTTCTGGAACAACATTGAGGCTTTAGGACACTCACTCGGTTATTCATGCAAATAGGTACTACACACACACACACGCACGCACGCACGCACACACACCGACATGGAGTCGCCCCTTGCCTCGAGTGTCCCTTCCTCGGTGCAAGCGTGGAGCTTGAAGTGGCGAATACTGATGGCTGTGATGACCTGGCCTTTGCGTCGGGAGTCGCAGGAACAGTGTGGGAATATGATCTCATTGTAGCCCTCGCAGTCCCTCAACAAGCTCATATACTGAGAACCAAAGGGTCAGAGGAGACAAGATAGCAGTTTTTTTTATTGCTATTCATGAAATGTATAAATTGCATGAAGTTTAGAAGCAGGATGAACTTTCTGATGCTGAACTATATCTACGCTCCACACACTGAACTGTTTACCTGCTGAGGCGGGTTCAATCCCTCAGAAGAGAGGATCATCTACTCATGGTTTCACACAGAGGTGAACTCACTTGCTTTCTACCTTCTACGTTCTTTTTCGCTTTGGCATTTCACAGCCAGTGAAGGGAGACCCGATGGGAGAGAAGGGATGACATTTCCCACTGAGGACTGTAACTCGTATGTCTATCAGCCTCTGTAAGTTCATCAGGGGCAGCAGTGCAGTGGCTGTGTGCTGTCTGTGCACGTGTGAGACACTAACCATGGACAGCTTCTTCTGCTCAGCCAGCTTTTGCAGCTGGTAGGACTTCTGCTCTGCTTTGATGAAGCCTTTCTTCACATCATCTACAGCCTGAAAAGAGAGGGGACACCGTTAAGAGCAAACCCGCCAAAAAGCAAAGGTCCTGCCTGACACCTGGCGTACTACTCTCAGTATTGTAATCATTTCTGCCAGATGCATTGAACATATTGTACATCTTTTACACTAGTCATCCATTGTATTCTGTCCCATCTGTCATCTGACGTTCTCCCTAAGGTTTCTTTCTTTTTTTCTCCCTGTTGAAGGGTTTCTTTTCATTTCTGGGGGAGTGTTCCACGTCCCCATGTGAGGGTTTTGGGACAGAGAATGTTGCACGTGTACAGACTGTAAAGCCCTCAGAGTCAAATTTCTTCATTTGCCATTTGGGGCAATACAAATTAAACATATTAAAAAATGAATTGAATACACACACCAAATGAAGAGAGACGGACGCACCTGGTGAAAGAAGTAGTTGACAGCAAGCTGGTTGTCATTGAGCAGAATCTCCTCTTCCGTAGTGAAGAGCCACTTGCGCAGGGTGAGGCAGGTTCCTGCGATGGCCGACGTGTAGTTCTGCACATACAGTTTGTGGGGGAACTCGTTCGGGGCGAGCTTTCGCACTGAGGAAGAAAAGGAGGCAGGGAATGAGGGAGGGATGTTCCAATTTCTTCCCATCTTGACAAACTACAATGTATTGCTTTAAATGCAATTTATTTCAACCTTCATGAAAGATTACCATTTAGCATTAAGTGTCAAATATGTTAGATCTTGGATACTTGATTTTTTCATCTAGGTGGTATGCAGAAAGCGAAAAGAAGAAAAGGAAACCAACCCTGCAAAGATCATCTACTGAATAAAATAAATTAGAAAGCCTAGGGGATTCCTGGATTCGTCTTTCAGCACCATCGTCAGGTCCAATTAATCTTGTATACGTGCAGTACTTTGTTAATGTCCATATACCAGTGAAACTATTGACATTCCTGTCAGCCTCAGCCGTAGTTAATGTTTAATGCTGATTACGAAACAATGGGCAACCCTTTATAGTGAAAACAAGACTAAGGATTCAATTCAAGGTTTCTCAAGCAGACTAAACATTCATTATTTAATCTTCCACTGATGAAAAAGCAAAGCACGGATGATTTTTGACACATGAAGGGATATCATATTCTTGACTTACAATCATTTTTTACGGCTTAAAGAAACCATTGGAAAGCAAATATATAATAATATTTTTTTCAGTGGTGCTTTTTTGGTTGTAATGTAGATCCATTTAGTTGCCAAAAAGGAAAGGTATTTTGAACAGGATGACATGATGTAATCCGTCATTAGGGGCTACTGGCTATAGATAAAAGACAATTGCGGTCTTACTAACCAAAGGTGTGGTTGATGACCTCAAACAGAGCAAAATAGCTGGCTGTTACGCTGTCCATCCCCAGCTTCATCACCACAGCCTGGGAGAAAAGGAGAGAGACGGAATGAAACAGGAGGATGAAAACATTAGGAGACGAGTGTAAACTGCTATGTTTTATAATGGTTACAGTCAGGCCTGTTTACCTGGTACACCTGGTCAGTGGTAGAATTTTTGCAAACTCTAACAGTGAGCGGGGTTTTGTCTGGCATCGCTATCCTCAACTCCACATCTGACACGCCGTTATAGTTCTAGGTTTCATGGGAAGCAGAAACAAACCGCACCGTGAGTCCCATGCGGACGACTGCAGAACGACACAAACATGTCTCTCTTTTTGTACCTCATCCGATTCAGACAGGAACTCCTGCATGATGTCACTTTCTCCAATCACCCGTACGGAGCACACTGCAGAAAACAGACAAGGTAGACATGCGATTTATCCGTGATTATACCATTCACACTTTTACACTTTACAAACCCGAGAAAAGCACGATTGTAAATACTGCAATCGCACTTGACCAGTGCCATCTAGAAACCCCTTCACTCCTCCTCTCTGCCCCACCTTTCTCCAGGTATTCTTCAAGGCCTCTGCGTCGCGCGTCAAGCTGCTGCTCCGACAAGGAAAAAGGCCATTTCCCGGGCAGCTTGGGGAACGTAAAGATGGCGAACTCCCTCTTCAGGTTTTGGTGTAGGATTACAAACTCGCGGTAACGCTTGGAGCACAGCTGCCGGCCTGCCATGTACACATTGTATACCTGGAAGTGAACACAAAGAAGGAGACAATTTGAAATGAACGTCGCAATTAAAATAAATGGGAGTCAAACACCAGGCCCTTTTCTGTATTCACCCCTTCATGCTTCCAAAGGTCAACAACCTGCTCTCACTTAGTCATTCGTCAATTCATCCGTAGTTGCACTCACCACAAACTTTTCCTGGTTGAGTTCGGTGTGTTTGTAGCTCGGCACAGAGATGGGGACGGCCTGCTTGTCGGAGTAGTCGTAGCAGGACTGGGCTGAAATGTCGTCTCCCGGATCCAAGCAGTCGGCCTCCTGGGGAGGGACGGACAGCACGGCCAGCGCCAGCTCCCTCTCCCCAGCCCGGATCAGGTCCACCACCTGCTTGTGGGTCGCTCCCTCTACATTCACACCATTACTATTGAACACATGGAGGGAGAGATGTGATAGTTGGTGTGATTTTTATTTCTATATCGCCTTTTCTCATCTTAAAGAAATACTGTCTTGCCTAAAATATTCCGTCTTACATTGTTTAAACACGACTGAATCATGAAAGGGTTAACTTTTTCAAGAGACAACAGACAAAAAAAATGCATCTCAACGTAAATCAGTAAGAATTATTAATACATAAAAGTACGACCTGACAAATTAAATGGACTCGAGTCAACCCTCATAGGAATAATAGTTTGACAGTTACCATTTGCACAGGACTATGGTGTTCATTAACTCATAATTCATCACTATTGTCACCAGTGTCCTCAGCATTAAGGACGTTGGGTTTATGGCATTAGGGAAGCTGAGCATGAGTAAGGGCCGATCCCAATCTCCACCCTGAGCCCTGAACCCTCAGGGACTTAACTGACGTCCCCTAAGTGAGAGTGGGAGTGGGAGTCTGTGACAGCTTTAAAATGGTGTAAATCTAAATGGGGGAGCACTTTGCTGTAAACCACATCACAATAGGATTCATCAAATCACATTATTCTGTACAGCTTAAGAATCTTTATAAATAAACATGTGAATGTACGTGAATGCAAAATGCTAGCCTTAGGCTACAAAGGAATTACACCGCAGTCACACTAGCGCGAATCTACACACCCAGGATGTGAAAGCCAACTAGTCGGCGGGATGACATTTTGTGTTCCTATTTAGTCACTTTTAACAGCCTTATAGAGACAAACCAAAGTTTCAAAATCCCCCCGAAAGCAAAAACAGTGCACAGGGAAGTGAAAAAGACAAGATAGGAAAACAAGAATGGATCAAATATACCAGACAGAGCTTCTGATTCTGGATTTGCATCATATATGTGGACTTTGTGACTGACTGTTGAGGATTTTTTTTTTTATTGAGAAGTTGCATCTCTTTAATAACCCAACGGTAAAATAATAATTCACACGAATGCCAAAGGGAGCAAATGGAGGATTTTGAGCCAAGGTACATAGAGACAAGCTGAAGACGAAATTAAGCAAAGACGGATAGGGAAGACAAATAAATCCAGCCTGCAGTTGGGGGAAACACAAAATAGAGACAAAGCATCTTGGCAGCTCCATTTTAGCAGCTTAGTGACTATAAAATAAGCACCTGATGTAGTGCCCTTTGCACTTGCACTATCAGCACTTCTGAGCATTATAAAGATTTTCAAGAAGACATTTTTCCTGTGTGTTATTTTCTCATTTCGGTTTCAATTATTCAAGGAACCAGTTACAGCTACTTTCCTTCTGCTTTCTATGTTTCTTTCAAATGCACATACAGCCATATGCTTTCACACAAGCGCGCAGAAATAATGGGGTCAACAAACTGCCAGGTTACTGCAGGCCATCCATTAACAAAGCACTGTGCAAGAGCCAGCCAATGAGACACTGACTTTTGGCGAGGGAAGCCAATCAGAGTGGAACTGAAGACATCCCTCCCTTCCTGCATCAACCTCATTGCACACAGACGGTCACACAGACGCGTCAGAACGGATGCTGCGCTGTGAGCTGCGTGTTCCTCTCCATAGCAACAGAGCCTAACACCGTGCACGCTAACGTGCCAGTGAGGGCTATCGCCTCTGTCGTAAATGCAGCAGCAGCAGCAGCCGCACGCCCGCACGCGCGCGCGCGCACTGGTTGCAACGTCAAAGCAATGTGTGGTTTAACTGACAAAACTCGGGTGATGCTGACGAAACCGCTTCGCCCCGTTTCAACCGTAGCGATGCATGAGAGCGCAGGTCGGTGCAGCGGGGCACGGCTCCGACGACACCAACGTGCACAAGGGATGATTTGTAGTGGAATCGGATGTAATGTGACGGGAATCTTCAATGGTCCCTCGGATCGTTTCTATCGGATACACACACACACACCGGCGGCGGTAACGGCTCACGGGCTGCTCGCTTGTCAAATGAAGATAGCGGATTGGCGCGCACAAGTTTGTCTTAGCCCCGATTTGTACGTTAAGGTTACTGCTTTATATGTCAGACTAACGTTAAGCCAGTGGCCAACTTACACTTCGAGAATCCTGTCTCCCTTCGAAATACCGGCTCTGTCGGCGGCACCTCCCGGTAGGACAGCGCTGACATGCTGCAGAGGAGGGTACAGTTCCCCGTTGATGCTCCGCAGCTGTCCGCCCTCGCTAACTTGTCCCCGGACATTGAAACCGTAGCCAGAGTCAGACTTCACTACTCGCACTAGCCGCGGGCCCGAAGTAACGGTTGTTGCCGTCTGGCAGCCGCCGCCGGTGTCCGGTGTAACGTTACCGCTACCGGAGCCGTTGCGAGAAGAAGGGTGAGGCAACTCAGGGACCGTTGAGCAAATTCCTTGTCCCTCGACGTCCGCCATTTTTCTACACTCTTTGTATCATCCACTCAAATTCCGCTGACATCAAATGTTCCAAAAACATTAGCATGTAGTAACAGGCTAATCAGCCTGGCTAGCTAACCGACCGAGATCGACGGGAAAAGCCGAGAGTGTCCGATGGTTTACGAGACCGCTCGAGGATGCGTTCCATTCGGGTCACGAGTGTATCGGCTAGTTTCCTAGGTAGGGCACGTGCTTCTATTGGAGTCGGTCAGTATTTTGTTCTGACTGAATTAGCAATGTAAAGGTGTCAGTCTGGCTGTCATTACGTTGTGGTCAAACTGTGGATCGGGATCCCTTGTACCTTTTTTTCTAACTTTTGAAACATTATTGTGAAATGTTGACAAAAATCTTTGGACTACTCACAATTGATGTTCATATTGACTTGAGAATTTTGTCAATATTGTTCATTTTACATTCATCCTCGTAGTAGTGAAGAATGAATGTTATTAATCTGAAAGGGGATACGTTCGTCGGATGGAAGTACTTTAATGTTTTTACCAACACAACCTAAAATATGATTGCCAGGTTATAAGTATAATCGTTTGTTGCAGCCTCACATTTAACAACCCTTTAATGTTGTCATCTTCATCATCCCAATTTTCTGCATTCGATGACTTCACATCATTGATCTTGACTTTAAAGCAGCCTCACTGAATATCATTTTTCTAAAGAAGGGCCTGCCATCCCGTCTGAATTATAAAACATGAGTAGGAAAGTTGCAACACAGACGCCCTGGGTTTCCAAACGCCACAGGTTCAGTTTGTTCAATTGTCCTTTGCATAATCTGATTAAAATTAAAACAAATGAGCTCAACCAGCTGTGATGCTCTTTGTCTTTATAATTTATTTTATCTTTCAGATTAGTACTCTGTTCATGTTTCCTAACTCATGCTTAAACTGGTAAACTTTTGGGAAATACTTTTCATCCTCTTTATTAGGCAAATTGATTCCAGCCAGAGAAGACCATAAAATGAATATGGACCCCTCAGAGTGAAAGCTTTGAACACAAGGGGGCGTCGCAGCAAAAATCACTTGTGTTGGACAATCACAAAACATTCACAATAGGATTCTTTTTTAGTTTTTATTCATCACTTATTACATTGAACTTCAAGGATGCAAAATTTGATCCTCCAGTTTATGCTTTCATTTAGAACAAATTAAAGTACCCAAAGAAGTTCTGAAGCAACTTGGATTAGTGAGATTATCCCAGAATTTCACTGAGAGTTACAGCCAAAGCCACATAGTCTTTGAGACGGAAGACGCTACTACCACTTGCTTGCAGGTCTTTGAAGAAGTCCACAGACTGCTTGTTGCTTCCCTAAAGAAAAGAAAAGTTCAGCGAGAATTGTGGCAAAACATAAACCATCCGTCAAAGAGACATTTACAGCTATTTTGCCAATGTGCTGCTTTTTTGTCTCCTCACTTTCACCCCAATTTGCTCACTGAGCAATTTGGAGACTTCAGCCTTGGTCAAGGTGTCTTTGTCCCCTTGCACTGCAGCATACTTGACAAAGACAGCCTTGACAATTGCGAGTGCGTCAATGGTTGCGCTCATGGTGACTGAAATTACAAAGTATTGTTGACTTTAATCAGAGGGGATTTGAAATAAAGACCACGATCACATATCAGTGGTGCAATGGGGAGGTAATTGTCAGATGTGACCAGTCTCTAAGAGTTTCTTAATTAATTGAAGGCATCAGAATGATGTCCGTCCCTTTGCACACTCCATCTAGAGGATGCTCCTTGTTAAACTTTCCTTCCTCCTTGATATTTAGTTTTAGCAATTCCATTATTATTGTTCAATACAATTATTCAAATTAGAATTGCTATCCTCTTACTATTGATTAACATGTTATTCTGAAGTAGCACTCGACGCACACACCATGCATAATTTACACGAATTAAATGCAAAATTGAAAACGTTGTATTTTGAAAAGGATATTCAAATACACTTACCCAGATAGTTTGATTGCTTGAGCAGGTAGGAAGAGTAGAAGGGAGGATTTTGACACTACGCACCGATATGAGCGGTTTTATAGAGAATGACGCGCCCTCTTTCAAAAGCCCCGCCCCTCTCTATCATTTTTTTTTTTACCCGCAGCTGAAAAATGTACAAATCGCCCAGATGACATCATCATCAATCTCTTTTTAGTGCTTACAATATGGGAATCATCAAAGGCAATGGATTTTAACCTGAAGAAAAACAATTGTGTTTTCTTCTTTCCGGGAAAATCTGACAGCAATTTTTAGAATAATTCCCTTAATTTGCAAAAACTAGCCCAGAATGCAGATTATATCTCATGTTACACACAGATCTTACCAGGCCTGTCATGACTTTCAAGGTGTTTTTCTTACAGAAAGCAGTGTTTGATCAAAATAAATCCAGCTGGTAAATGGAAATGCAGATTAAGAAAAGCTCTTTTTCTTAGATTTGTGAATGTTACTTTTCATTGTTTTCCGCATTTGGTCCATTTCAATAGATTCATGTGTTTATTTCCCAATTGTCTTTTAAACCGTTTGAATTCATGCAAGTCAAGTGCAATCAAGATGCCAACGAGAACTTTAATCAGGAAAAAGTAATGACACGTTTTTACATTCCTTTGAGATAAGCTTAAGAGACATTAGTCAAGAACAAAAACTAACTGGCTTAAAGCTAAACTAACCGTAATCTGTAGAAATCCTAGCACGTCATCTCTGGCACTGACATTATATGCTCTGCTACTGGCACGTTTACGTTTAGTGACACGTTCATGAATATGCCTGGTAAATAATTCAATTAATGGCTTTTAATAAAACCTTTTATTTACAGAAATAGGCAGTTGCAGTTATGAACAAACAAACTAAAGTCCAAAAAAGGATGAGAAAACTTCATCAACGAACAAGTCATCTCTTGTCTGCTGGCACTACGTGTTGGTTGTTGCAAATATCACAACCAGCTGTGGTTAAACTAATGAGGCGCTGGTTTTAATTTCATGGGAGACAGAGACACCAGTACAAACAAGTGCACATGCGTGTGCCAACACTCATGTTTGCTGACACCAGGTGAACCCTCCTGCAGACGGTCTGTCCTCCCTCCCTCACAAGCACAGCGACGTCTACAGAAACATCTCTGTAGTATTTTAGCCATTAAAAACAGCGTATTGGTGTCAGAACTACCAGTGTCCAGGAACATGAACTGAGGCTTATTAATCTGTCGTTTTTAAAGAAGATACTGGTTTTATTTTATTTTTTGCCATCCTAAAGGTGTCTGATGGACAGTCAACAAAAGCAACTTTTGGGTGGATTGGCATGGAGTTTTTTTTCAGATGTCCTAAAGAGTCAATTGTCATTCCAATAATTCCACTTCCAATAATATTGGAATATTGCAGGGAATCCTCAAGATGATCAAAATGTTTCCTCCAACGCCGCCATGAAGTTTATATTCGCAGCAAAATCTGAAATAAGGCGGAGCTGTAGTTTGTGTTTCATACATTTTTCTAGTCAACGCTGTGTTGTACGTGACTTATTTAGATTTTTACTGCATGTATGTGACACGTTTGAACTATTCTGCCTATAAAAGTAGAAGCGTGCAGCGTAATACACTGGTGTTAACATTTAGGGCACTTACTTAAAAACCTGTTTCTTGTTGTGTAGTCGATGCCCCTCCCATGGTAAAAAACCCCCCCAGAAACTTTCCACTACAACACAATGGTTTGTGTGTTGTGTGTTCAGAGGATTTTAGTCATGTGTGCACGCACCGAGTGTGAGTTTTTGCAAATTTTAAGGAAGGAACTTTTTGATCAAAACTGGAGCTTGTGTGTTCATGTGTGTGTGTGTTGCAGGAATGTGTGGTTAGCTCAAGCAGACGATTTTACTCATGTCTTCACACAAGTGTCGTGGTGGAAATTTTGAGGAAGGAACATTTTGATCAAAACTGCAGCTCTGTTCTCTCCACAGATGTGTTATTTGAACCAGAATAACGCTGCTCCTGCCACACAGATTGGGTTAAAAGGAACTTTATCATTGGACTGCAGGAGATGTGAGACCCACAGACATAATAGTTTGTCCCCTCCAGTAATAAATCATCACTATTTACTGTAATACAGTAACTTCTCCTTCACTCTGCTCCTGTTACGGGTGCGACAGTGAGAGCATCCATTATTGGAATGACTGACCTCATATGACACAAAGAAATGGGTCACATGTGTAGCGCAGGCTGAGACACGGTCACACGGTTAAGGTGTGTTCTCCTCCCTGCCTGAAGGGTGGTCAGGTGATCTCTCTAGTGGGAAATTGCTGCAACTGAATCGTCATCGGTTCTCTTCTACGCACTTTTTTTGAGTGTCAATGTTTGTCTCTTTTTCATTCCTGTGTTTAACTGATGACCAATCCGGGGTGTGCCCATCACTCACACGATGTTGGCTGGGATTAATGAAGGATAAGTGGATGAATCTTATTGTTGTTATGTCAATAAATGCATCTGCAGAAGTATTTTCTTTAACTATCTCCTCCCTGTTTGTTGAAGAAATGTTTTACTAATTTACAGAGACATCAAAACAGGTGCATTCTGTTCACTGGGCTTTTCAAACAAATAGATGTAAAAAATGTATCTCAGATATCAGCTGCTGCTGCTTCATCTACTGAGGAGGCATAAAGGGCCGTTTTAATATTATCTGATGAATAAAAAAGCCTAATCTGATATGGCCTCCCTTATCTGCCTTGACACAAATCAAACAGATTTGCCTTCACGGGCCGAAACATGTTAAAATATATTGACTCATGAGAAAATGTCAATTCAAGTGAGTACATTTAAAGTATTTACAGTAAGAGCGAACAGGGCCGGCAGGTTTTCACCTCTCACGTGCATCCCTTCGGCACACTTGCTCCACCTCGCACGCACCCAGAAGAATATGTTGAGAAAAACTGCAATAATGTTTCACCTTAGTCAGTATGACTTAGACGACAGACAGTCTGTGCTCCGTCACACGGAGTCACATGGTGTTCTGGGTCATCTGAGGGCAGGTTGTTTGTGCGTCGATGTTCGTAATCTCGCGGCAGTTAGATTTTTCCCAGAGCCCCCCCCCCCCCCCCCCACCCCCCTGTTTGTATATTGTTATCTTCCAGCCACGGATCCCCACCCGAAGATGAAGACCTTTGAGTAGCTTTGAGGCGTTACGCTGCGTGCGATATGGCAGCTTAAATAAGCATCATGACATAACTCTCGAACATTCCTATTGCATCTTTCGTTCCCAACATCTGGATTAAGAGCTGTTTTTTTCTTCTTTCCTTTGTTCCCGACATCTTTCTTTGCATCAGGACTCACCTCAGAGTTCACGTTTCCTGGTTGAAGAGAGAGAACACGTCCGTATCTCCTGCTGTCCAAGTGAGACTGATGTCGGACTGAGGGGAAACCCTCACACACACACACACACACACACACACACACACACACACACACACACACACACACACACACACACACACACACACACACACACACACACACACACACACACACACACATGCATGGGAACTGCCCTCACCCAGACCTGTTAGACTTGTGTAGCCCAAACGGTTGCCATTGATGACGTTGTGTGAGTGTGTGTGTCTCTGTGTGTGTGGATGAACAGACAACAGATGAATTATGTACTTCTGAGACCATCAGAGATCACAATGGAAAATATTTTTTAAATGTATTCCCACTTTAATTGAAACCATAAAAAAGTATTTTGCGCTCCTTTGTTCCGAGGCAGCAGAAAGGCAGTATTGACTTCCTCTTTCCCTCTGTTGCCTCCTGCCGAGTCCCTTTTAACTCAAGTGTCTTCCCTTTGGTCTCGATACTTTCGCTTATTGAAACGATCAGATTCTCCTTTGCAGGGGAGGCGAGGTAAAGAGAGACGAAGGATCTTGTGCTTTCAATCCCCCAAAAGTCCATCTCTCCACACCCTGCTGGCTGAGGAATGAGTTACAGTTTCAGCAGAGGAGCCAATGTGTCTCTGCAGTCTGCACCTTAGACATGTAAAAAGTTTAAAAAATAAAATAGAAATGACTTTGAGCTGAGCTTTGAATGAAACATCACATATATTTTCAAAGAACTGTGCTGCTTTAGGTGTGTTCCTTTGCAACAAGAAAAGAAGAAGCCAACACCTGTCAAAGTAAGGGTGTGGGTGCAGGTTTCTTCATATTATTTAAAGCACATGCAGAAGTGCAAAGGAGGTAAAGGTGCAGTCATGTTCAGTGGGATTTAAACCCAGAAGTCAAACCAGGGAGAGGACAAAACTGTCAGTGAGATACTCTGGTGAAAACTTTTTTGGATGGAAGTAATTTGATGTTGTCACGTTCTGTTGTGCTTATTTACTGTTTCACATTTGAAAAACCAAAAAGATACCAACTCAACCTGAAAAATAATTGCCAGATTAAGAGTATAATCAGCCCCACATTTAACAACCCTTTAATGTTGTCATCTTCATCATCCCAATTTTCTGCATTCGATGACTTCACATCATTGATCTTGACTTTAAAGCAGCGTCACTGAATATCATTTTTCTAAAGAAAGGCCTGCCATCCCGTCTGAATTATAAAACATGAGTAGGAAAGTTGCAACACAGACGCCCTGGGTTTCCAAACACCACAGGTTCAGTTTGTTCAATTGTCCTTTGCATAATCTGATTAAATTTAAAACAAATGAGCTCAACCAGCTGTGAGGCTCTTTGTCTTTATAGTTTATTTTATCTTTCAGATTAGTACTCTGTTCATGTTTCCTAACTCATGCTTAAACTGGTAAACTTTTGGGAAATACTTTTCATCCTCTTTATTAGGCAAATTGATTCCAGCCACAGAAGACCATACAATGAATATGGACCCCTCAGAGTGAAAACTTTGAACACAAGGGGGCGTCGCAGCAAAAATCAGGTGTTGAACATGAGAACACAGAACGCTGCATCATTACTGAACTCTACAAACATGTGCACGAAGATTACTGCTTCAAATGGTTTTAAAGATTTGTTTTATTCACACTTTATGTGGGCCACTATAGTGTTTAACTCATCTTTAGCGTTTTAAGGACCTCATGCAGATTTAAAGCTGTGTTATAGTATGTTCTACGTGTAATGCATCCTTACTGTGAACATTTCTCCATGCAAGGGTCCCTGAATAATACATGGAGAGACGTTGTTTATAGCATGTTAAATGAAAAGGCAGATTATTTTGTTAAAGCTTATTTTGCAGGCATTGTGCCTTGCAGCTGCTTCACTTTAAATTACACCTGTATTTGTTTCAGAACACACACAAAACATTCACAATAGGATTCTTTTTTAGTTTTTATTCATCAGTGATTACATTGAACTTCAAGGATGCAAAATTTGATCCTCCAGTTTATGCTTTCATTTAGAACAAATTAAAGTACCCAAAGTTCTGAAGCAACTTGGATTAGTGAGATTATCCCAGAATATCACTGAGAGTTACAGCCAAAGCCACATAGTCTTTGAGACGGAAGACGCTACTACCATCTGCTTGCAGGTCTTTGAAGAAGTCCACAGACTGCTTGTTGCTTCCCTAAAGAAAAGAAAAGTTCAGCGAGAATTGTGGCAAAACATAAACCATCCGTCAAAGAGACATTTGCAGCTATTTTGCCAATGTGCTGCTTTTTTGTCTCCTTACTTTCACCCCAATTTGCTCACTGAGCAATTTTGAGACTTAAGCCTTGGTCAAGCTGTCTTTGTCCCCTTGCAGTACAGCATACTTGACAAAGACAGCCTTGATAATTGCGAGTGCGTCAAGTGCTCATGGTGACTGAAATTACAAAGTATTGTTGACTTTAATCAGAGGGGATTTGAAATAAAGACCACGATCACGTATCAGTGGTGCAATGGGGAGGTAATTGTTGACAAGTCTTTAAGAGTTTCTTAATTAATTGAAGGCATCAGAATGATGTCGGTCCCTTTGCACACTCCATCTAGAGGATGCTCCTTGTTTTGGATCAGAACTGTCATAAACTTTCCTTCCTTCTTGATATTTAGTTTTACCAATTCATTATTATTGTTTATTACAATGTTCAAATTAGAATTGCTATCCTCTTACTATTGATTAACATGTTATTCTGAAGTAGCACACAACGCACAATATACAAACCATGCATAATTTTACACGTTAGGTACCAAGTAGTTGGACAAATTAAATGCAAAATTGAAAACGTTGTATTTTGAAAAGGATATTCAAATACACTTACCCAGATAGTTTGATTGCTTGAGCAGGTAGGAAGAGTAGAAGGGAGGATTTTGACACTACGCACCGATATGAGCGGTTTTATAGAGAATGACGCGCCCTCTTTCAAAAGCCCCGCCCCTCTCTATCATTTTTTTTTTTACCCGCAGCTGAAAAATGTACAAATCGCCCAGATGACATCATCATCAATCTCTTTTTAGTGCTTACAATATGGGAATCATCAAAGGCAATGGATTTTAACCTGAAGAAAAACAATTGTGTTTTCTTCTTTCCGGGAAAATCTGACAGCAATTTTTAGAATAATTCCCTTAATTTGCAAAAACTAGCCCAGAATGCAGATTATATCTCATGTTACACACAGATCTTACCAGGCCTGTCATGACTTTCAAGGTGTTTTTCTTACAGAAAGCAGTGTTTGATCAAAATAAATCCAGCTGGTAAATGGAAATGCAGATTAAGAAAAGCTCTTTTTCTTAGATTTGTGAATGTTACTTTTCATTGTTTTCCGCATTTGGTCCATTTCAATAGATTCATGTGTTTATTTCCCAATTGTCTTTTAAACCGTTTGAATTCATGCAAGTCAAGTGCAATCAAGATGCCAACGAGAACTTTAATCAGGAAAAAGTAATGACACGTTTTTACATTCCTTTGAGATAAGCTTAAGAGACATTAGTCAAGAACAAAAACTAACTGGCTTAAAGCTAAACTAACCGTAATCTGTAGAAATCCTAGCACGTCATCTCTGGCACTGACATTATATGCTCTGCTACTGGCACGTTTACGTTTAGTGACACGTTCATGAATATGCCTGGTAAATAATTCAATTAATGGCTTTTAATAAAACCTTTTATTTACAGAAATAGGCAGTTGCAGTTATGAACAAACAAACTAAAGTCCAAAAAAGGATGAGAAAACTTCATCAACGAACAAGTCATCTCTTGTCTGCTGGCACTACGTGTTGGTTGTTGCAAATATCACAACCAGCTGTGGTTAAACTAATGAGGCGCTGGTTTTAATTTCATGGGAGACAGAGACACCAGTACAAACAAGTGCACATGCGTGTGCCAACACTCATGTTTGCTGACACCAGGTGAACCCTCCTGCAGACGGTCTGTCCTCCCTCCCTCACAAGCACAGCGACGTCTACAGAAACATCTCTGTAGTATTTTAGCCATTAAAAACAGCGTATTGGTGTCAGAACTACCAGTGTCCAGGAACATGAACTGAGGCTTATTAATCTGTCGTTTTTAAAGAAGATACTGGTTTTATTTTATTTTTTGCCATCCTAAAGGTGTCTGATGGACAGTCAACAAAAGCAACTTTTGGGTGGATTGGCATGGAGTTTTTTTTCAGATGTCCTAAAGAGTCAATTGTCATTCCAATAATTCCACTTCCAATAATATTGGAATATTGCAGGGAATCCTCAAGATGATCAAAATGTTTCCTCCAACGCCGCCATGAAGTTTATATTCGCAGCAAAATCTGAAATAAGGCGGAGCTGTAGTTTGTGTTTCATACATTTTTCTAGTCAACGCTGTGTTGTACGTGACTTATTTAGATTTTTACTGCATGTATGTGACACGTTTGAACTATTCTGCCTATAAAAGTAGAAGCGTGCAGCGTAATACACTGGTGTTAACATTTAGGGCACTTACTTAAAAACCTGTTTCTTGTTGTGTAGTCGATGCCCCTCCCATGGTAAAAAACCCCCCCAGAAACTTTCCACTACAACACAATGGTTTGTGTGTTGTGTGTTCAGAGGATTTTAGTCATGTGTGCACGCACCGAGTGTGAGTTTTTGCAAATTTTAAGGAAGGAACTTTTTGATCAAAACTGGAGCTTGTGTGTTCATGTGTGTGTGTGTTGCAGGAATGTGTGGTTAGCTCAAGCAGACGATTTTACTCATGTCTTCACACAAGTGTCGTGGTGGAAATTTTGAGGAAGGAACATTTTGATCAAAACTGCAGCTCTGTTCTCTCCACAGATGTGTTATTTGAACCAGAATAACGCTGCTCCTGCCACACAGATTGGGTTAAAAGGAACTTTATCATTGGACTGCAGGAGATGTGAGACCCACAGACATAATAGTTTGTCCCCTCCAGTAATAAATCATCACTATTTACTGTAATACAGTAACTTCTCCTTCACTCTGCTCCTGTTACGGGTGCGACAGTGAGAGCATCCATTATTGGAATGACTGACCTCATATGACACAAAGAAATGGGTCACATGTGTAGCGCAGGCTGAGACACGGTCACACGGTTAAGGTGTGTTCTCCTCCCTGCCTGAAGGGTGGTCAGGTGATCTCTCTAGTGGGAAATTGCTGCAACTGAATCGTCATCGGTTCTCTTCTACGCACTTTTTTTGAGTGTCAATGTTTGTCTCTTTTTCATTCCTGTGTTTAACTGATGACCAATCCGGGGTGTGCCCATCACTCACACGATGTTGGCTGGGATTAATGAAGGATAAGTGGATGAATCTTATTGTTGTTATGTCAATAAATGCATCTGCAGAAGTATTTTCTTTAACTATCTCCTCCCTGTTTGTTGAAGAAATGTTTTACTAATTTACAGAGACATCAAAACAGGTGCATTCTGTTCACTGGGCTTTTCAAACAAATAGATGTAAAAAATGTATCTCAGATATCAGCTGCTGCTGCTTCATCTACTGAGGAGGCATAAAGGGCCGTTTTAATATTATCTGATGAATAAAAAAGCCTAATCTGATATGGCCTCCCTTATCTGCCTTGACACAAATCAAACAGATTTGCCTTCACGGGCCGAAACATGTTAAAATATATTGACTCATGAGAAAATGTCAATTCAAGTGAGTACATTTAAAGTATTTACAGTAAGAGCGAACAGGGCCGGCAGGTTTTCACCTCTCACGTGCATCCCTTCGGCACACTTGCTCCACCTCGCACGCACCCAGAAGAATATGTTGAGAAAAACTGCAATAATGTTTCACCTTAGTCAGTATGACTTAGACGACAGACAGTCTGTGCTCCGTCACACGGAGTCACATGGTGTTCTGGGTCATCTGAGGGCAGGTTGTTTGTGCGTCGATGTTCGTAATCTCGCGGCAGTTAGATTTTTCCCAGAGCCCCCCCCCCCCCCCCCCACCCCCCTGTTTGTATATTGTTATCTTCCAGCCACGGATCCCCACCCGAAGATGAAGACCTTTGAGTAGCTTTGAGGCGTTACGCTGCGTGCGATATGGCAGCTTAAATAAGCATCATGACATAACTCTCGAACATTCCTATTGCATCTTTCGTTCCCAACATCTGGATTAAGAGCTGTTTTTTTCTTCTTTCCTTTGTTCCCGACATCTTTCTTTGCATCAGGACTCACCTCAGAGTTCACGTTTCCTGGTTGAAGAGAGAGAACACGTCCGTATCTCCTGCTGTCCAAGTGAGACTGATGTCGGACTGAGGGGAAACCCTCACACACACACACACACACACACACACACACACACACACACACACACACACACACACACACACACACACACACACACACACACACACACACACACACACACACACACATGCATGGGAACTGCCCTCACCCAGACCTGTTAGACTTGTGTAGCCCAAACGGTTGCCATTGATGACGTTGTGTGAGTGTGTGTGTCTCTGTGTGTGTGGATGAACAGACAACAGATGAATTATGTACTTCTGAGACCATCAGAGATCACAATGGAAAATATTTTTTAAATGTATTCCCACTTTAATTGAAACCATAAAAAAGTATTTTGCGCTCCTTTGTTCCGAGGCAGCAGAAAGGCAGTATTGACTTCCTCTTTCCCTCTGTTGCCTCCTGCCGAGTCCCTTTTAACTCAAGTGTCTTCCCTTTGGTCTCGATACTTTCGCTTATTGAAACGATCAGATTCTCCTTTGCAGGGGAGGCGAGGTAAAGAGAGACGAAGGATCTTGTGCTTTCAATCCCCCAAAAGTCCATCTCTCCACACCCTGCTGGCTGAGGAATGAGTTACAGTTTCAGCAGAGGAGCCAATGTGTCTCTGCAGTCTGCACCTTAGACATGTAAAAAGTTTAAAAAATAAAATAGAAATGACTTTGAGCTGAGCTTTGAATGAAACATCACATATATTTTCAAAGAACTGTGCTGCTTTAGGTGTGTTCCTTTGCAACAAGAAAAGAAGAAGCCAACACCTGTCAAAGTAAGGGTGTGGGTGCAGGTTTCTTCATATTATTTAAAGCACATGCAGAAGTGCAAAGGAGGTAAAGGTGCAGTCATGTTCAGTGGGATTTAAACCCAGAAGTCAAACCAGGGAGAGGACAAAACTGTCAGTGAGATACTCTGGTGAAAACTTTTTTGGATGGAAGTAATTTGATGTTGTCACGTTCTGTTGTGCTTATTTACTGTTTCACATTTGAAAAACCAAAAAGATACCAACTCAACCTGAAAAATAATTGCCAGATTAAGAGTATAATCAGCCCCACATTTAACAACCCTTTAATGTTGTCATCTTCATCATCCCAATTTTCTGCATTCGATGACTTCACATCATTGATCTTGACTTTAAAGCAGCGTCACTGAATATCATTTTTCTAAAGAAAGGCCTGCCATCCCGTCTGAATTATAAAACATGAGTAGGAAAGTTGCAACACAGACGCCCTGGGTTTCCAAACACCACAGGTTCAGTTTGTTCAATTGTCCTTTGCATAATCTGATTAAATTTAAAACAAATGAGCTCAACCAGCTGTGAGGCTCTTTGTCTTTATAGTTTATTTTATCTTTCAGATTAGTACTCTGTTCATGTTTCCTAACTCATGCTTAAACTGGTAAACTTTTGGGAAATACTTTTCATCCTCTTTATTAGGCAAATTGATTCCAGCCACAGAAGACCATACAATGAATATGGACCCCTCAGAGTGAAAACTTTGAACACAAGGGGGCGTCGCAGCAAAAATCAGGTGTTGAACATGAGAACACAGAACGCTGCATCATTACTGAACTCTACAAACATGTGCACGAAGATTACTGCTTCAAATGGTTTTAAAGATTTGTTTTATTCACACTTTATGTGGGCCACTATAGTGTTTAACTCATCTTTAGCGTTTTAAGGACCTCATGCAGATTTAAAGCTGTGTTATAGTATGTTCTACGTGTAATGCATCCTTACTGTGAACATTTCTCCATGCAAGGGTCCCTGAATAATACATGGAGAGACGTTGTTTATAGCATGTTAAATGAAAAGGCAGATTATTTTGTTAAAGCTTATTTTGCAGGCATTGTGCCTTGCAGCTGCTTCACTTTAAATTACACCTGTATTTGTTTCAGAACACACACAAAACATTCACAATAGGATTCTTTTTTAGTTTTTATTCATCAGTGATTACATTGAACTTCAAGGATGCAAAATTTGATCCTCCAGTTTATGCTTTCATTTAGAACAAATTAAAGTACCCAAAGTTCTGAAGCAACTTGGATTAGTGAGATTATCCCAGAATATCACTGAGAGTTACAGCCAAAGCCACATAGTCTTTGAGACGGAAGACGCTACTACCATCTGCTTGCAGGTCTTTGAAGAAGTCCACAGACTGCTTGTTGCTTCCCTAAAGAAAAGAAAAGTTCAGCGAGAATTGTGGCAAAACATAAACCATCCGTCAAAGAGACATTTGCAGCTATTTTGCCAATGTGCTGCTTTTTTGTCTCCTTACTTTCACCCCAATTTGCTCACTGAGCAATTTTGAGACTTAAGCCTTGGTCAAGCTGTCTTTGTCCCCTTGCAGTACAGCATACTTGACAAAGACAGCCTTGATAATTGCGAGTGCGTCAAGTGCTCATGGTGACTGAAATTACAAAGTATTGTTGACTTTAATCAGAGGGGATTTGAAATAAAGACCACGATCACGTATCAGTGGTGCAATGGGGAGGTAATTGTTGACAAGTCTTTAAGAGTTTCTTAATTAATTGAAGGCATCAGAATGATGTCGGTCCCTTTGCACACTCCATCTAGAGGATGCTCCTTGTTTTGGATCAGAACTGTCATAAACTTTCCTTCCTTCTTGATATTTAGTTTTACCAATTCATTATTATTGTTTATTACAATGTTCAAATTAGAATTGCTATCCTCTTACTATTGATTAACATGTTATTCTGAAGTAGCACACAACGCACAATATACAAACCATGCATAATTTTACACGTTAGGTACCAAGTAGTTGGACAAATTAAATGCAAAATTGAAAACGTTGTATTTTGAAAAGGATATTCAAATACACTTACCCAGATAGTTTGATTGCTTGAGCAGGTAGGAAGAGTAGAAGGGAGGATTTTGACACTACGCACCGATATGAGTGGTTTTTATAAAGAATGACGCGCCCTCTTTCAAAAGCCCCGCCCCTCTCTATCATTTTTTTTCCTTTTCCCCACTGCTGAAAAATGTACAAATTGGCAGATGACATCATCATAAATCGCTATTGTTACATTTGTAAAAACTAGTGATGGCTTAAAGCCAAACCCCCGTCATCTACAGAAACATCTCTGTAGCCATTAAAAACTGCGCAATGGTGTCAGAACTACCCAGCAAAATAAGGACAGTGCTGTAGGTCTGTGTGATAGAATGAGTTGGCGTGAAATTGTTTTGAAGGAGGCAAATCTTGGCAGAAATTGACCAGGAACCGGAACTGAGGCTTATTTTATTAAAGAACATACTGCATTGTTTTTTCCATTCTAAAATTGTCTGATGGACAGTCAAAGAAAAGCAACTTTTGGGTGGATTGGCATGGATGTTGGTTTTTACTTCTATTGTGAAATATTTGCATGCCTACTCATGTTTCCTCCAACGCCGCCATGAAGCTTGTGTACGCAGTTGAGAGTGAAACATCTCAACAACTATCAGACAGATCGCCAAAAAATTGCCTGGACAAAAAAAGCTCAAAGAAATCTCAAATAAGGCAGAGCTGTAGTTTGCGTTTCATACAATATTCTAGTCAACTGTGTGTTGTATGTGCCTTATTTAGATAGATTTTACTGAATGAATTTGACAATTTGTAACTATTCTGCCTATAAAAGTAGAAGCCAGCAGTGTAACACACTAGTGTTAACATTTAGGGCACTTACTTAAAAACCTGCTTTTTTCTCGCTGACCCTCCCATGGTACAAAAAAACAGAAACTTTCCACTACAACACACTGGTTTGTGTGTTGTGTGGTCATGTGTGTGTTCAGAAGATGTGTGTCCTGTCCCGCACGCACAAACTGTGAGTGGTTTCAAATTTGAAGGAGGGAACTTTTTGATCAAAACTGGAGCTTGGTTCTCTCCACAGATGTGTTGAAAAATTAAATGAAATAAAATGAACATCATCATTGGAGATGTGAGACCCACAGACATAATAGTTTGTCCCCTCCAGTAATAAATCATCACTATTTACTGTATTACAGTAACTTCTCCTTCACTCTGCTCCTGTTGTGGGTGCGACAATGAGAGCATCCATTATTGGAATGACTGACCTCATATGACACAAAGAAATGGGTCACCTGTGTAGCGCAGGCTGAGACACGGTCACGTGGTTAAGGTGTGTTCTCCTCCCTGCCTGAAGGGTGGTCAGGTGATCTCTCTAGTGGGGAATCTCTTTCTCATTACTGGGTTTAACTGATGCCAATCCGGGGTGTGCCCATCACTCGCACGATGTTGGCTGGGATTGATGAAGGATTTAAATAATTTTCTTGTTATGTCAATAAATGCACCTGCAGAAGTATTTCCCCCATTGTCCCTTCTTAAAAAGTTTTACTAATTTACACATACATTAAACCAGGTGCATTCTGTTCACTCAGCTTTTAAATAATTAGCTGCAAAACATTGATCTCAGCTGCTGCTGCTTCATCCACTGAGGCCTAATACGGTAACTTCTTTTTCTCACGTGTTTGTTTCACTCTACTCCTGTTACGGGTGCGACAGTGCGAGCATCCATTATTGGAATGACTGACCTCATATGACACAAAGAAATGGGTCACATGTGTAGCGCAGGCTGAGACACGGTCACGTGGTTGAGGTGTGTTCTCCTCCCTGCCTGAAGGGTGGTCAGGTGATCTCTCTAGTGAGGAATCTCTTTCTCATTTGGTGGTTTGACTGATGCCAATCCGGGGTGTGCCCATCACTCGCACGATGTTGGCTCGAATTGATGACAGATACGCAGCTTTGAATCTTGTTTTTGTTATATCAATAAATGCATCTGCACAAGTATCTCCTCTAACTACCTCCTCTCTATCTGTTGTAAAAACTGCCTTTTTGTTACCATTTGCATCCACACTGTAATGGTGTCAGACCTACCCAATCCAAGTTGGGATTGTTCATATTAAGTAATAAGGACTGTGTTGCTGGTCTCTTTGATGGAATGAGTTTGTGTGAAATTGGTTTGAAGGAGGAAAACGCGTGCAGGAATCCACCAGGAACCTGAACCGAGGCTGAAATATCTGCACGCCGACTTAATAGATTGCAATTAAAGGGAATCCTCAAGACTTTGGTGATCAAAATTCTTCCTCCAACGCCGCTATGAAGCTTATATTCACAGTTTGGAGTGAAACATTTCAACAACTATCAGACAGATCGCCAATGAATTGCCTGGACAAAATCTCAAATAAGGCAGAGCGTATTTTGTGTTTCATACATTTTTCACATTCCTCCTTACATTTGGCAATTTCCACTATTTTGCCTATAAAAGTAGAAAGCTGCGGTGTAATACTAGTTAACATTTAGGGCAAAGCTCTTGCTTACTTACAACCTTGTTGTTTTTTACTGCGTAGTCACTTCCTCTCCCTTGGTAAAAACACCAGAAACTTTCCACTACGACACAGTGGTTTGTGTGTTGTGTGTTCAGACCATTTAACTCCTGTCTGCACGCACAGTGCACGCAGATTGTTGTTTGTTGCAAATTTTAAGGAAGGAACTTTTTGATCAAAACCGCAGCTTTGTTCTCTCCACAGATGTGATATTTGAACCAGAATAACGCTGCTCCTGCCACACAGATTGGGTTAAAAGGAACTTTATCATTGGACTGCAGGAGATGTGAGACCCACAGACATAATAGTTTGTCCCCTCCAGTAATAAATCATCACTATTTACTGTAATACAGTATCTTCTTTTTCACTCTACTCCTGTTACGGGTGCGACAGTGAGAGCATCCATTATTGGAAGGACTGACCTCATATGACACAAAGAAATGGGTCACATGTGTAGCGCAGGCTGAGACACGGTCTCCCCCCTGCTTGAAGTGTCAGGAGATCACTTTATTGCGGAATTGCTGCAACTGAATCATCATCTGTTCATCCTTTTTACAAATACAACCTGCAGTTTTGCTCCATACCTTTCTATATTATCTGAAAAAAAAAAGATCTGATAAAAAAAGGTCTAAAAGTAAATGCAGCACGAGAGTTGTGGTAGTTTGCATGTTGCCTCACGGCAAGAAGGTGTTGGGTTTGACTCCACCTAGTGGGCCCTCTGTGTGGAGTCGACATGTTCTCTGTGTCTGTGAGGGTCCTCCCCGGTACTCCGGCATCCTGCCACAGTCCAAGGACATGCTCTGGGGCTTATTGGTTCATTTAAGTGATATGTGTTAATTTATGGAAACACAGAAGGAATAGATTTGCCTCCACAACCCAAAATATTTTAAAATATATTGGCATATGAGCCAATTTCAGGTCAAATGAGAACATTTAGAGTATTTACAGTATGAGACAACATGACTTGCCAGTGTACCGGCAGATTTTTACCTCTTACACGCATTGCTTCAGCACACTTGCAGCAGAATATGTTGGAAAAACTGCAATAATGTTTCACCTTAATCAGTGTTACTTCGATTTTGCCCAGAGCCCCCCCTGTTTGTCTATTGTCATCCTCCAGCTTCACATCCCTGCCCGAAGATGAAGACCTTTGAGTAGCCTTGAAGCACAACTCTGGGTACATTTTAAATTGTGTCTCCATGCTTGCAAGCATGTAATAAATGTCCTGTTTATTTCAGTGCACATAAAGTGTATTCAGTCTCTTACTTTTGACTCGGGAGTTTGTATTTCTTGCTCCAACACCCTTTTCAGCTCTTCTTTATTCATGTCTTATCATTATTATTATTTATTTTACTTGCCTTCATCATAATCCCTCATTCATTCCGTAATTTATCCACCTGGTCCAAACCCGCCATGTCTGTAGATGAAAAACATGTTGATAAGAGTAATTAACAGAGGAGCAATAGCAAATACCTTTAAAACATACCAGATTAACAGATAATACATTTGGATCATGAAATCGTTCATGAAAATGTATCATATATCAAATGTAGCAGAAGTGCAAAGGAGGTAAAGATGTTCCTGCAGCCATGTTTATTGGAATTTATACCCATAACTCTTAAAAGGGACGAGTGATGCTCTTTCACAGGGTACAACACATGCATGTTAATCTGGTCTCATTCTAACTTGCTCAACTCAGCATCATTCATTTTAATAAAACAGTGTATATATACTGTATATTATGTACTGTATTTCTCTGACATCTAGTGGTGAATTAAGAGTATGACCATATCCTTAATATCAAACCTACATTTTATGTAGTGTTAGGTACTTGCTAAAGGCTGCCATGTGGCCTGAGATGTGATCACTTATCCAACTTATTTGCTAAAAGGTTTTGTGGAAAAAGCGATGCCTTTGACACATGAGCAGAGATGGAACACGTGCTACAATGTCATAGTCAACCAAAGGTACCATATCATTATCATATTTAAATGATTAAAAGCATTATTTATGATTACTTGTTTAAATGCTTACTTAATTAAAATATTAAAAAGCAGTTAGTAGTTTAAATGAATGTTGGTACATTCGATACTGAACGATGATTGATTCAATTCAAGATCACCTTTAGGGTACAAAATCAATTACATTAAATGTCCCAGCACATACTAGTAAAACAGCATCAGGACCTACAAAAAAATAGTATGAAAAATGATTGCCAGGTTGCAGCCCTACATTTAACAACCCTTTAACGTTGTCATCTTCATCATCCCAATGTTCTGAGCTCGATGATTGATCTTGACTTTAAAGCAGCGTCACTGAATATCATTTTACAAAAGAAGGGCCTGCCATCCGGTCTGAATTATAAAACATGAGTAGACAACTTGCCACTTTGAGGTTTCTAAAAGCCATAGGTTCGTTTTTTCCCATTTCAATAAATGAGCTCAACCAGCTGTGAGGCTCTTTGTCTTTATAGTTTATTTTATCTTTCAGATTAGTACTCTGTTCATGTTTCCTAACTCATGCTTAAACTGGTAAACTTTTGGGAAATACTTTTCATCCTCTTTATTAGGCAAATTGATTCCAGCCACAGAAGACCATAAAATGAATATGGACCCCTCAGAGTGAAAGCTTTGAACACAAGGGGGCGTCACAGCAAAAATCAGGTGTTGATCATGAGAACACAGAACGCTGACCCTGAATTATACATGGAGAGATAGTGTTGATAGTATGTTTAAGTAGGCAGATTATGTTTAAAGCTCATTTTAAAGGCATTCTGCCTTGCAGCTGCTCCACTTTAAACTACAACTGTATTTAACACACAAAACATTTACAATATGATTATTTTTTAGTTTTTATTCATCACTGATTACATTGCACTTCAATGATGCAACATTTAATCCTCAATAAAATTATTCCAGAATCATAGTGAGCGTTGCAACAAAGGTGATATACTCTTCGTAACTGATTACGGAATCACCATCTTGATCCAGGTTATCGAAGAAATCATCCACTTCCTTGGAGCTCAGCTAAAGAAAAGGAAAGTTCAGAATGAATTGTTAAGTCAAAACGTAAACAATCTAGCATTCATAGCTATTTTGACAAAGTTTTGCTTCATCGGCTACTTACCTCCTCCCCAATTTTCTCACGGAGCAATTTGGAAAGTTCTTTCTTGGTTAAAGTTTCCTTGTCCCCTTCTTCTCCAGCATACTTGTCAAAGACATTCCTGATAATTCCCATTGCAGCAATGAGTTCACCCATGTTGACTGAAATGACAAAGTGTTGTTGATTTTAATCAGTTTTAATGAGAAAATATGTTAAGGATTTAAAGTGTAAAATTCAAAAAAAGATTGAAGGAGTTAAATAATAATTTAAACTTAATAATATTGCATTTAAAGTTAGATAATGTTCAAATGCAAATCAAATGCAAAATTGTAAATGATGTGTTTTCAAAAAAGATACTTGAAAACCCATTTGGACTTACCCAAATAGGATGAATGCTAAAAAAAGTTATGAAGAGTGGAAGGGAGGATTTTGAGGCGACGCACTGACATGAACGCCTTTAAATAGAGAATAACGTGCCCTCTTTCAGAAGACCCACCCCTTTCTATTGTAGTTTTTTGCTTTTTTTCTACACCTAAGAAATTTACAAAAGGCCCAGATGACATCATCATCTCTTTTCAGTGCATACAATAGGGGAAGCCTCAAAGGCTCTGGATACACCCGTAACCTGAATAAAACTGATACGTTTTCTTCTTTCAGGGAAAATTTTAACCATGAGTTCCAGAATAATTTCCTTAATTTATTGCTATTAAAGTGCATTTACATTTAGTTGGGAAGTGAAATGTTCATGACTATGCAGCGAGCCTTGTAAATACTTATTGGTAATTATTGGTTAATTGGTAAGTAAATACGTAAATAGCTTTTAATCAACCCATTTTTAAAAATACCTAATTAGACAAGAAATAGGAGTGAGTACTTTGATAATAAACGAGTGGGCCCTTGTCTGCACACACAGTTTGTGGGTTGTTGCAAGTATCACAACCTGCTATGTGGTCAAACCTGATGAGGCGTTGGTCTTAGTTCTATTGGAGACAAAGACACCCGTACAAACAAATGTACACCTGCTGAATGTTTGCTGCCACCTGATGAATCCTTCTGCAGAATGCTGTCCTCCCTCACAAGCTCACCAACATCTACAGAAACATCTCTTTTGTTTTTGCCGATTATAAAACAATAGCGAACATTAATAGTGAAAGCAGGACAAAGGATCAAATATGAGGTTTCTCGAGCAGACTAAATATTAATGATTTCATCTGCAGCTGATGAGAAAATAAAAAGCATGCATGACTTTCGGTGAATGTTGAAGGGATAAAAAATTCTTAACTGGAAATCATATTTTTGGCTACAAGGAACAACTGGTGACCAGTATGGAAAACTATACAATGATAGTAATTCTCAACAAATGTTGCAGCCCCCAAATTGAACAACCCTTTAATGTAGCTCAATGTTCTCCGACATCACATCATTGATCTTGACTTTAAAGCAGCATCACTGAATACATTTATACAAAACATGGGCTTGCCATCCGGGCTGAATTATAATAGATCGTTTACATTTTCTTTGCATAATGAGATTCATTTTAAAACAAATGAGCTCAACCAGCTGTGAGGCTTTAGACATGTCTTTATAGTTTATTTTATTTTTCAGATTAGCGCTCTGTTCATTTTTTCTAATTAATGCTAACGTTGGTAAACTTTTAGGAAATACTTTTCATCCTCTTTATTAGGCAAATTGATTCCAGCCACAGAAGACCATAAAATGAATATGGACCCCTCAGAGTGAAAGCTTTGAACACAAGGGGGCGTCGCAGCAAAAATCACTTGTGTTGAACATGAGAACACAGAACGCTGCATCATTACTGAACTCTACAAACATGTGCATGAAGATTACTGCTTCAAATGGTTTTAAAGATTTGTTTTTATGTGTAATGCATCCTTACAGTGAACATTTCTCCGTGGAAAGGTCCCTGAATAATACATGGAGAGACGTTGTTTATAGCATGTTAAATGAAAAGGCAGATTATGTTGTTAAAGCTTATTTTGCAGGCATTGTGCCTTGCAGCTGCTTCACTTTAAATTACACCTGTATTTGTTTCAGAACACACACAAAACATTCACAATAGGATTCTTTTTTAGTTTTTATTCATCAGTGATTACATTGAACTTGAATGATGCAAAATGTGATCCTCCAGTTTATGCTTTCATTTAGAACAAAGTAAAATACCCAAAGAAGTTCTGAGGCAACTTGGCTCAATAAAATTATCCAATAATCATAGTGAGCGTTGCAACAAAAATGATATACTCATGGTAACTGATTACGGAATCACCATCTTGATTCAGGTCTTTGAAGAAATCATCCACTTCCTTGGAGCTCATCTTAAGAAAAGGAAGGTTCAGAATGAATTTTTAAGGAAAAATATAAACAATCTGTCAAAGAGGCATTCATAGACATTTTGTGTTGCTTCATTGTCTACTTACCTCCTCCCCAACTTGCTCACGGAGCAATTTGGAAAGTTCTTTCTTGGTTAAAGTTTCCTTGTCCCCTTCTTCTCCAGCATACTTGTCAAAGACATTCCTGATAATTCCCATTGCAGCAATGAGTTCACCCATGTTGACTGAAATGACAAAGCGTTGTTCACTTTAATCACTGTTCATGAGAAAATATCTAAAAGCTTCCTTTCATTTTCCACGAGAGTTTGACAGCTTTGAAAAGTGAAATTAAAAGACTGGGAACAGTTAAATGAGCAACTGGATTTTATCCAAAACTTTCCAAAATGTTTTCCCTGACCCCGGGGTCAATACTACATTTATTGTGTGATAATGTTGCACGTTAGGTATCATGTAGTTGGGCAAAATAAATGCAAAATTGTAAATGTTGTTTTTTTCAAAAAGGATATTAAAAAACCCATTTGGACTTACCCAAATAGTATGAGCGCTTGAGCAGGTAAGAAGAGTGGAAGGGAGGATTTTGAGGCGACGCACTGACATGAACGGCTTTAAATAGAGAATGACGCGCCCTCTTTCAGAAGACCCACCCCTCGCTATCGTAGTTTTCTTTAAGGGAAGTCTCAAAGGCTGTACATACACCCGTATCCAGAATTAAATAGATATGTTTTCTTCCTTCAGGGCATATGTTGACAGTAAGTTTTCATTTCCTTAATTTGCAAAAACTAGTCCAACATGTTTTGCAGAGTGTATCTCATGTTACACACAGCTACAGGCTCGTCATGGCTTTCAAAGGGTTTCTCTTACAGAAACCAGTGTTTGATTGAAAGAAACCCAGCTGGTAAATGGAATATGCAGATTAAGCAAAGCTCTCCTCATATATCTAAAGCAATGGCTTAAAGCTAAACTAACCATAATCAGTAGAAATCCTACCACCCAACCCTCCATTAATGGCTTTTAATACTTATACAAGCAGTTATTAACAAACCAGCAAGTACAAATAGGAGTGAGTACTTTGATAATAAACAAGTGGGCTCTTGTCTGCACACACAGTTTGTGGGTTGTTGCAAGTATCACAACCTGCTATGTGGTCAGACCTGATGAGGCGTTGGTCTTAGTTCTATTGGAGACAAAGACACCAGTACAAACAAATGTACACCTGCTGAATGTTTGCTGCCACCTGATGAATCCTTCTGCAGAATGCTGTGCTCCCTCACAAGCTCACCAACATCTACAGAAACATCTCTTTTGTTTTTGCCGATTATAAAACAATAGCAAACATTAATAGTGAAAGCAGGAGTGAGGATCACATATGAGGTTTCTCATGCAGATTTCATCTGCAGCTGATGAGAAAGCAAAGCATGGATGACTTTGGACAAATGTTGAAGGGATAAAAAATGATTTTAAAAGTTTATGGGAGACAGAGACACCAGTACAAACAAGTTTACACGCTTTATGTGACTCACAGATAAGGAATGTTAGCTGACGCCAGAAGAACCCTCCTGCAGACGGCCTTCGCTCGCTCCCTCACAAGCACAGCAACGTCTACAGAAACATCTCTGTAGTACTTTAGCCATTAAAAACAGCGTAATGGTGTCAGAACTACTCAATCCAAGCTAGGATTGTTCACCAGAATCAGGGTTGTTGTTGGTCTGTGTGATGGAATAAGATTGTGCACCATTAAGATACCATTAAAATGCATGTGCCATATTTTTATTTTCACTGTAATGTTTGTGACAACTTCAATTCTCTTGCCTATAGAGACATGCAGTGTAATGCACTAGTGTTACCGTTTAGGGCACGGCTCTTGCTTATTAAAAACCTGTTTTTGGTTGTGTAGTCGTGGCCTCTCCCATGGCAACGACACCAGTAACTTTCCACTATAACGCAGTCGTTTGTGTGCAGTGTGTCTGTGGGTGGGTTAGGATTGTTTACCTCAAGCAGGGGGTTTCACAGAGGAAGCAGCTAAATTGCACTTCCTTCGACTTCCTTTTTTGTCATTTTTCAGTAATGTTTTAAACTCCTTTTCATTGTTTAATTCCAGCAGTTTTGGCTGAACACCCACTTTTTGAACAGTCTTTCTATTGAGTAAAATATAGCATTTGTTACCTAACATTTAAACAAAAACATTTAAGATGGCTTAAAGCTAAACTAACCTTAATCAGTAAAAATCCTACCACCTCATCTCTCGCATACATTATATACTGTAATGGTTTTTTACAAATTTGCTACTTTAGCCACATTTAAATTGATTAGGTGTAAAGTGAGAGGTTTATGAACATGCTTTGATTTTGGGTCTACATGTGACATGAACAAAAACAAAACCTGCATTTGCTTCGTGACATTAGGGTCGGACTACTTACACAGACTTCAAATCAGGGGCATTCTGTTCACTCGGCTTTCAAACAAATTGATGCAAAACATTGATCTCAAATTTCAGCTGCTGCTGCTTCATCCATTGGCTCTCGCTGGCCAACTGGTCGGAGCTCGTTAGCTTGTTTTGGCTGCTAGTGTTGCCACCACAGGCTGTGTTGTGTTGGTGCATCTTTTCCGTGTTTTCATGTAGAAACAGAGTTACTTCTTGTTGTGAGCTGTACCCAACATGCAGTTCGGCGGGGATTTTTTTTAATAAATGTACACTTATTACTAGTATTACAAAATGTTCATGTTGTGGTGTTAAACAGAGTTTGTTGGGTTATAACCATGACAGTGTGCCGGCTGTACTTGCTCCACCATGCACACACCCAGAATGCAGTACACAAAACATGGGCAACCATATATTACTTAGGAACCATATAAACAGGTTTTAATTTCTTTACACCACTGCCTGCAGCAAAACAACTTGTGGTTGTGGAAAGACAGGTCGTTCACAATCCCAACTGCCACACAGGGCGTAGCGAAGGAGAACCAATAGAAATGCCGAAAATCTCCTTTAAAATAATATCCGAATAAACCTTACATAAGTTGATATTAAAAGCGGTTTGAACACATTGTTAGTTTTGTAGGCACATTTTCCTAAGCAGATCAAGTGTGTTTAACAACTGAAGGTATTAAAACTAAAAAACTAAATCCATCAAACTGTCCAATAAAATATAAACATTTTGGCCGGGTTTAAAAAACATTAAAATAAATAATTGATGAGCCAAATCCCCGTTTATAATCCCGTAGATTCTAAAGGTTGGGAAAAGCATCACTCCATCACTTGAATATATTATAATGATGTTTAGTTTCAAAGATGCACCTAAAGAAGGGAAACAGCAATGACAACAAGATAAATATTTTAAGTAGTGTTGTCAGTTAAACGCGCTGTTAACCCAAACCCATTTTAACAACGTCAATTTTTTATCGCGAGATTAACATTTTCTTAAATATTATAATAATATTTTTTTATTTTTCCTTTTTTTTATTTGGGGGGGCGGGATGGATGACTGTTGCCTGAAAATGTCAACAGGCTGTTTGAGTAGCTGGCTGAAAGCAAAGAAGTAGTAGGTTTACCTTTTATTGGTAACCTAACCTACGGTTCATTGTTTCTGAAATAAGGCCTGACTGCTTTGTTCACATTGCCATGGTTTAACTGCACTATAGGCTGAGTCCTTGTTTACCTGAAATGTGCACTTTATAATTTTATTTTGTACCGCCCGGTTTGTCAATGTCAATTTCAGTAAAATAAAACATTTGCATAAAGCAAACCAATCCACTTTTCGATGTTGATAAGAGCATTAAAATGAAGAAAAAATACAAATTTGCTATTAATTGTGATTCATTTGGAGTTAACTATGGCATAAATGCAATTAATCGTGATTACATATTTTAATCGCTTGACTAATTTTAAGTGACTTTTCTGATGGAATATAACCGACAGCAGTCAGTGGAGTTTAAAATGTTCCCTAACGAAGCGGTGACAGTGATCGGGTGCTCTGGAGAACACAGCAAAGGGGCTCCGGTGGTTAAATGTTGAACCAACGCCAGGAACAAGTCAAACTTCATTGTTTTTATTTATTGTCAGCAAAGCATGGAATAGAAAGTTCTTTGAAAACATGCTGACAGAGGTTTTAAAAGGTAGCAAGTATCACAACTCAGATCTACTTTCAAAACATAAATACCAAGTTTGATTTGAATGATGGATGTGCAAAGGGCCTGATATCTCAACATCTGGGTCCAGTGTCTCTGTCCCACATGACAGACGCAATTGTCATATGTATCAAATATTTCTAAATATCTTATGATGCTGCAAACATTTTTTAGGGTTGGTCCTTTAGTCTTCTTGTTCACCTTCTCGTTCTTTCCCTTTGCCTTTCTTGCCACCCTTGCCTGTCTTTTTCTGGTAGTAGCATTTGGCCAGGTCACTCACACAGCGACAAAACTCTCGGAAGTTTATCTCCCCATCGTGGTTTTTATCCAGCATGTTCATGGCTTCCTCAATGTCCTCTGCTTTGATTTGATCCTGTAGGGAACACATCCTCACAGTTAAATGACATCATGAAATGCAAGCGGTGTGGTGACTAAGAGGTGGGATGACGCATTCATTTCGGTGCACATAAAGTGTGTTTAGTGGCTTACTTTTAACTCAGGAGTTTGTATTTCTTTCTCCAACACCTTCTTCAGCTCTTCTTTGTTCAACGTCTTTTTCTTTCCCTCATCGTCAGCGTAATCAAGGAATATATCCACAATGTTTGTGATGACCTGGTCCAAACGAGCCATGACTGTGGATGAAAAATTGTTGATGACAGTAATTAACAGAGGTGCAACAGCAAAACACCTCGTAGCGGATTAACAGACAATATATTTGGATCATGAACCTGTTCATATGTAAAATATATGCAAAAAAACATCAAAATCAACACAATATGGTACTTGACAAATGCTCAGAGACCTGGATAAAAAAAAAGCATCATGACATAACTCTTAAACATTCCTATTGCATCTTTCATTCTCAACATCTGGATTAAAGGCTGTTTTTTCTTTCCTCAGGACTCACCTCAGAGTTTCCTGGTGGAAGAGAGAGAACACGTCCGTATGTCCTGCTGTCCAAGTGAGACTGATGTCGGACTCGGGGGAAATTCCCTCTTAAAGAGGAGACATGCAACGTCTATCACACACACACACACACACACACACACACACACACACACACACACACACACACACACACACACACACACACTTCCATTCATTGGAAATGCCCCCCACCCAGAACTGCTCCCTAAAACTAAAGACAGTGTTTGTTTGTGTTGTGTAACGGTTGCCATTGATGACTTTGTGTGTGTGTGTGTGTGTGTGTGTGGATAAACAGCTGGCATAGATTATCTAAAATTAGACTTTTTATTATGGAGTGGCTCAGTGTAGCATTTTTCTAACTGAAATGGATGCTGATGGCTGAATTTGGTGCTTCTGAGACCATCAGAGATCACAATGGAACATTTTGATAAGTGTATTCCCACTTTAGTTTCACAAAGTTAATCAAAATCCTAAAAAAGTCTCTGCTGGGCCGGAGTCCCGTGGGAGTGTCCCGGCTGTTTGTTCCTTCTGACACAGGACACACCCCATTCATTCTGCCTAACGTTATGTAACTCTAGCTCCATTTTCCGCTCCTTTGTTCCGAGGCAGCAGAAAGGCAGTATTGACTTCCTCTTTCCCTCTGTTGCCTCCTGCCGAGTCCCTTTTAACTCAAGTGTCTTCCCTTTGGTCTCGATACTTTCGCTTATTGAAACGATCAGATTCTCCTTTGCAGGGGAGGCGAGGTAAAGAGAGACGAAGGATCTTGTGCTTTCAATTCCCCAAAAGTCCATCTCTCCACACCCTGCTGGCTGAGGAATGAGTTACAGTTTCAGCAGAGGAGCCACTGTGTCTCTGCAGTCTGCCCCTTAGACATGTAAATAGTTTTAAAAATAAAATAGAAATTACTTTGAGCTGAGCTATGAATAAAACATCAAATATATTTTCAAAGAACTGCGTTGCTTTAGGTGTGTTACTTTCATAATCCCCCAAGAAAAGAAGAAGCCAACACCTGTCAAAGTAAGGGTGTGGGTGCAGGTTTCTCTACATTTCTGAAGTGCAAAAGAGGTAAAGGTGTTCCTGCAGTTATGTTCAGTGGGATTTTTACCCAAAAGTCTTACAAGGGAGAGGACAAAATGATTAAACTTAAACTGAAACTGGCTGCTTTGTCTGGCAGCGTCATCACATCTAAACCACGTCATGTTGTGGAAAACCAGGTTTTCAGGGAAAACTCTCCATTCAAGTGAAGCCCTTCGACAGGATATAACAAAGGTGTGTTAGAGTCTGGTCTCAATCATCCTCACTGAATGATTTATTTATGGTGTTTCTGGGACATCTAGTGGTGAATCAAGGGTATGGCCGACTCTTTAAAACACCAAACATGAATGAGTTTTATTTAGTGTTAAAGGCCTCCGTGTTGGCTGAGACCAGTGTGTTATCCAACTTACTAAAAGGTTTTACAATCACTACTCATTGGGCAAAAAGCAATGTTCATGACCCAAGAGCAGCGATGATTCATCGCTACAATGTCATAATCAATAATACTGGATAGAACTTATCCATTATACATTTTTAATTATATACTGTATATAGATATATGAACACCCCGGAGGTTGCAATCATTATTTAAGGATTGACATTTCTGGTAGAGTCAGTGGACTAAAAAACATAAGGCCGACCACACAGAGATGTACCAACATCACTGACAGTGAGTTGGGATGCACAGCGCCGGGGTCTAAATGGAACAGAGCCATAATGAAGAGGCTGTGTGTTTACTGTCTATTGGCATGTTAAATACAAACGCACTAAAAAGTCTTTTTTGGTTAAAGTCTAAAACGTTGCAGTTTGTCAGCGTGACAGCTGTTCAGATAAAGACTTTTGCACTTTGATTTATGTTCAGGCTTCAGCAGTAAGACTATAATTAGTATCCTGTTTTTTAAAATGTTTTTTCTTTATACACACTCCTGCAGCATACCGGCCACATTGACTAACTGACTTTAAAATAATCATTTTTACTTTTACATCATTAAGAGCATATTTTTCCCCCTCTGCCATGTATTTATTGGTTTGTGTGTCCTTTTTTCGGCTTTTTTCTTTCTGCTGGTGAATGTCAACTATCCCACGAATAAGGCAGGCAAATATAAAACAGTTACTTGCTGTCTTTTAATATCCCCCCTTGACTGATGTCACGGACCTTATAAAAATGTAACGGATTTAGTATTGGAGCTAATGCTCCAATTTCCTTTGCCTGCAACATGCACTTCTATTAATATACATTCATTTTATTGAAGTCTGTGTTGATTGATGCAAGGAACCCTTTCAGAAAGATCTTACATGTGTGAGAGATACCAGAAGAAAACTCATCTCAGTTGGAAGAACAGAGGAGTAAAAAATTCATAATCCATAAACCATAAACTCTTGTCGGCACTTATAAGGATGCTTGCACCTGAATCCATAACTCATGACCTTCAGGCAGCATCTGATAACCAGCACGTTCCCATATTGAAACTTTTACCTTCTGTATAAAACACAGCTGCCTTGATTGAACATTTTCAACATTCAAGGAGTATTTATGGGTTAAACAATATGTTTCAGATGTGAGATAAAGCACATGTGTTACATAATATTCATATGAATCAATAGTCTGTCCCTTCTGAGGTATTTTTTCATTTAAATTGGCAGAGCTCTACTCGACTATAAAGGTTCCACGTGTGCGCACGAAACAGATGATGCAGCGTGTATGAATCTATATGCAACCAGAAGAGCGATCACGCATGGAGTAGAGAGAATCTAGTATTTTGGACCGATGTATAGCAAAAGAGTAATCAGAACAACAGAAGATGACATCGTGTTAAAGGTAGTTTTTACTTTAGAATGCAGCGACCACATGTGCTACAAAATAATCTCACTTCTTGCCCTTCTTCTGTTCCTGGAGCATGAAACACTGTTCACAGGCGACTGAGAGGCCGACGATGAGGGAAAGAAACTCTTCGAAGTCCACCATAGCGTCTCCGTTTTGGTCCAAATCCTTCCTGATCTGCTCCACAACCTTAGGGTTCTTCTGGCTCTGAGACGGGGACAGGATCAAAAAGGTAAGGGCATTTAAGGTGAAAGGTTTGATGTAATGGGAGAGATTCTTACTTTCAGGAAGGTGGGTAACTCAGTCTCTATTAGTTTGCTCAGCTCCTTCTTGCTCAAGGACTTTTTGTCCCCATCTTCGTCGGCATAGCGGTGGAATATGGTGATCAGGGACTCCATGCACTTCTCTAACTCCGTCATGGTGGTGGACGTGGGTGCTGAGGGAAGGAAAGACAAGTCTGAGCGAGAAATATTTTCATATATACGGAAAAGCACAAAAAAAGAATTCTCTGTCATAATGGCAACTACAAGACACTACAGGCTTGGGCCGTAGATGTATTTTAACAATAAAGAAGAATTAAGCATAAAGAAGGAACTTTCTATTTGGTTACTTTTTCACTTCTACCCTTAATTAACTTACGCAGGCCTGAAGGATGCAGTTGTTATCAAGCAGGCTGCTTTAAAGGAACAAAGTAGATTTACTCATAAACAATTTGCATCAATGCTTATAAATCCGCAATACATCGCACTTCTGAAAAGTGCCATTCCACATTATTTTACTTCAGAAGGTCTGCAAAGTTCATCCAAGACTAACATGTTATTAAGTGAGGATGTGGGTGTTGGTCTCACTGGCACCGAGAGCAAATTCTTGGACTATTACACATGGTTTTCCGGCCCATAAGCTGCAATCCTTATCTCGAGGCTCCCCCTCTTGCCTTCTTTCTGCACGTTTTTGGTTGAATTCCAAAATCACGAGATAAAGCCTTTTGCGAAAGTAGAAGATAAAAAAGGAGAGTCAAATAACGCGACGGAGGGGGGGGGGCACAGAGAGGACGAGTCGCAGCTCGTCAGAGGAGGAAAGTCCACTCAAAGCAGCGTTGGGACGCAGCCTACCACTTGGATGCATAGTCTTCGTTTAAAGAATGCAATTCCCTCTGCGTGACGGCGTCATTTAGAAATGCAGGCTGTAAAACAACCGAAACACTCATAGCTGAAGGGAAGAAAAAAAGTTTGGGAGGAATTTGAAAAGGACTCACCAGGTCTCCAAAGGGCAGAGACTGTTGTTGGAGATCGGCTGAAGAGCGCAGTGACGCACTGAGAGTTCAATGGAGGTTTTATAGCTGCGGGCAACGCCCAATGAGATGGGAAGAAGGAGGAGGGATGTAGAGGGGGGAGAGGGGGGAGAAACAGCGAGGAAGAGCTAAACTGATGCAGAGAACTTTCAAATCCGACATCTGCAAATATCAATTTCGCTTCGAGTTTTACGTTTTAGACGCACGTGTCCAAGTGTGACAACCACATCTGGAAAATCGACGTTTTTCTTTTTTCTTTTGCTGGTATTATTCTGATATGAATCATAACCAAATGTGGTAAAGCAAAGCATGACACGTCTTCGTCCGTTATTCTAGGACATGCTTAGTCAAGTCCGTTGATCACAGTAATGATCTCATGAGCCATTTTCATTCATTCCTCCATCGCATGTTCCTGCTGGATAGAACTTGCAAAACTCACAGTGCAAAATAAACATTGTCATTACTTACGTCACTTGTTTCCATGTTCTCTCCAATTAAACTCTGGGTTTTGAAGCTTTGTTTATCGAGAGATGAACTTCTCCATAAACTTGTATGGATCTATGCAAACGGATGCTTACAGCTTACTTGTACTTCTTTATACCACACAAAGGACCGTCATCATGACTGAACAAGTCCGAACAGCCATCACTCACCTCTCTGTGAGATAGAAGGAGGCATCATTTCTCAATAACTCGTAGTTTAGTTGCTTTGTCACTTTTTCTATCAGTACTAAACTGTTTGTCAGCTCACAATTTCAGAACCACATCTACCAGAGCATACCGACCACAATCAAGAAACTGGTTTGACAGAATACAAATCACATTTAAAGTATTTTACAGAGTTTAATTACAAAAGGAAATTAACAAAAAAGCGACTTGATGTGCTGATGAATGCGCGGATAACATGATGTTTGAATATCTTTGCAATCAGTGTAAAAAGAGAGCAGACAAAGGGACCATCGAAAGGAACGTGGCGGCCGCTAGGCTTTCTCCGTGGACTTGATTCAAATGAGATTACTGTAAAAAGGAACTGATCAAAACTTTACAAGTAATCAGCAAAGAGCCTGTAGAAATACACAGTTATGGATTCAAGACATTAATACAAAACATAGGAAACAGCCGAGCTGCACTGGACATCGGCGCCTCGGTATCATCAACTGAGTTGCAGGACGCAAGAGGGATCCAACAAATCCATCAGTTCTTCCTTTTGCCCTTGCTGGTGGCTTTTGATGGAGTTGCTGCGGGGACTCCTGCCTGGTAGAGGGCTGCAGATACTTTGTTGATGTAGTACAAGGCAAAGAGGGAGAAAATCAGGCTGGAATGAGAAAGAAAGAAAAACCAAATGAATAAAACACCTTTAACTACGACTAATAACTGTTGTATGAAGTTGAGGGAGGTATCTGTGATCTGCAGAGGTAGTGCACGTACCATGTGGTGACACAGACACGGTGCACCAGACCAGAGGCGAACAGTGACAGGCACAGGCACAGCAGAACTGGGAATAGAGAGAACGAATGACTAAAATGAGCCTGAATGATCTATTAAGGCTCTGAAATTGAATGTTAGTCACAAATAAAGTCTGCATGTTACCAAGATTGCATATTAATTATGATTATTAACTACATCGCTGATTGAAAAAAATGAATAAACTTTGTATCCAATGTGTTGACTCCTGTTAGGAAAGCCTGGTAAGGGGACATTTGGATGGGCTTTAATGATGAAGGCTGCTCAATTTTCTGTGTTTCACTCAGAAAATCATTGGATGAGTATGAGGCTCAACAACATCTAAGCAAAGAAAATGTAATTCAAATAAAAGACACCAAGTGTATCGATAGTGTGAGTTTAATTTCCATATGGTCAATACTTACTCTCGGGGAATATCTTGGCTTGGAATCCCTTCCCAAAAATGAGATTTTCCATATTATTAAATGCCTGGAAACAGAAGTTAAGGTGCAACACTGCTTAGTGGCATCGGTACAGTTACATGCACACAAGAAAACCAGGTTATGTAGAAAATGGGAAGCCAAATAAAACAAGTTTTAAAAATCAGATCAGATCAAAACAGTTTACTAGGATACAGTGAGGCAGCAGATGAAGAGGATTGAGCCGAAGAAACCTCCCAGGATTGTGAGCCACTCGGTGGATCCCAGCTGCTTACTGAACATCTGCATCCCAGCAAACACCAGCACCGACAGCAGGCTGGACAGTACCAGAGAGGTGCCCGTGTTCACCGCTGCAGGACAAATACAGCGGTTATTGCACAACTCCGACCAGGCCCGTAGTGGGATGCACCAACACACACTTCAGCTTTAACTTAACTGATGGGGTTTCCTCTGCTTGATCTCATCAAGCACAAAATATATGTTTCACACAGACACCACGGTTCATTCTTCAGTGCTTTGGTGACTTAACGCGGGAAGGATTCTTTTAACCCACGATATCATCAGTGCAGGAATAGAATCACCCTCACGATATTAGTCCACATTTTGGCTCACCGGCGTGATTCGGCCCCACAGAACGTAACGCCACGTCAGTGTTCGTCCGCTGACGTCTCTGCCAGACGGCTGCTAGCTTAAAGCTAAAACACCGACGTGGGCAGCGAACATATCAGGCTAAAGTAATGCTCTCATACACCACGCGATGATAAAAAGATACATTTAAGCCCTGGTTTTGGGGATTGGTCCATATGCATAGAGTAAAAAAAATGCAGCTGAAGTGCTATCATTCTATTTCGTAAGTTATACGTAAGCGTTAGCTAGCTAGCTTGTAATGTTTTATACGTTCCACACGAATACAAACGGGCGCGGCTGGCTGACGTGGATGACCAATGAATCGCGTAATACATACCCATGATTCAGTATTAAATAAGAGTGGTTGGTGTCCAAACAAATACAACCTGGTTTAAACGGCACAGGCAGTTAACTTGTCAGCGGCTCGCGGAACGAAAAACTTCACTGCCCGGTCCGAAAGGGAGGTGGCACCAGTGGGCGGAGTCAGGAATGCAGGAAGTGCCAACTTAGCAACTTCGTTGATAGATTTAGCAACTTTTCAGACGACCCTGGGAACTTCGTTTCAAACAACACTTGGCAACACGTACTGCGGTAATCACGCAATGACGTCACAACGTCATCTAGCAACTTTTATGACAAACCGACCTGCCTCTAGCAACTTCCCCGGACAAATGATTTTGGCAACACTGCGTATCTGGTTGAATGTAGCTCTCATTTTAGTTCAACATACATCCATTTTTAGTAAGTCTACACAAATGGAAATTCCAAAATGAAATACTTATTTTATGACAAATATGAACTAAATATGAAACAATTCTATTGTGCAGAAATAATTGTGTCTACCGTAAATGAGTCAAGTACCAATATTGTCTTTGTTAAAGGTTTTCCTTTTTTGCTTTTGTTCAAAATAGTTAATTAATTGTTGGTTCTAATGTAACAACTTTTTAATACTTACTTTACTTTACATTTCTGTTATTATTATAATTATTTAAAAAATAGATAATTAAATTAAAAAAAATTGTGTTAAGGGTCTACTCATCCTGGTTAAGCAGTATTGGTACAGGGTAAGCACTGTAAGACAGAAAAGCAAAAATAAACTAAAGAAAAGAAAAGACAACACACAGCAGTTTAGGAAATATTTTTTACAACATGTATTTGAGGTTATAATAATATAAGTTATCTATTGAAATTTGGAGACATCTGTTCACCTCCACACTAAACCTTTGCATTTCACATCACTTTCACAAAGGCTTCTTCTTTAGTCCAAAAACCGCAATAAACAGAAGGATCTCCACAAAAGCAGGAAGCACGCTGGAGGGAGAGATGGACAGAGATGGAAAAGGAGAGAAAAGACTGCATCAGTACTTAGCAGTGCTTACATGGATTCATATACCGCAGTTACTAATCATTGATTATGGAGGTTCTATTACTTTGAAAGCAGATGCATGCATGCACACAAACCTGCAGATGGCAAATATAACCCAATATGTCCAGCATTCCCACTCCTCAAACACAAAGAAAGACAAGGATACGGACGCGCCGCAGTGGACAGCCAGTGCTGGGTTCAATTTCTGTCAGGGAAATAATGTTTTTGGAAAAATAAAAAACCTAGACAAAACTAGGTACATGCATACTAACCTGCAAATGGCGAGGATCCACCAGTAGATGTAACACTCCCACTGCTCAAATAGAAAGAAAAGCAGAGCCACTGAGGCACTGGCATGGACTCCTGTCGCTATAGTAAACAAAGGCGTATGCAGGAGTTGAGTCATGGAAATGTAACTGATCTCATTTCATACCATGATATTTCACGTGACATCAATTTTCTTGTTTAAGTCTGTGATACATTCTAAGCCAAACTGAGATCCCACGTCTCTTTCTTTGTCTAGATGACAAATCTCATTGTATTTGCTGCTCTTGTAGAAGTGAAATCCTAAAAGAAACATATATATATATTTATAATTTACGGTATAAATAGCTTCAAAGGCTTCTGTCTGTAACTGAACATGTTGTGTCACCTTCCATGAATCATCATCATCATTGGAGGGCACAGTATCACTGCAAAAGGATACACAGGAGACCTTGGCTGCAGTTGAACATGGACACTCCTGAGAAGAACCCACCCAGCTCTATGGCAAACAGGCCGAGGGTCACTGCCAACGCCACCACGAACCTGCGACAAAGAGAGACATATTAGAGGGAGTGTATGCTAGTGGTGCGATTACTTGTAGAGAAGTAAATTATTATATAATATATATATATACACAAAGATGCAGTATACATGGCAATAAAAGAGATAACTGGAGGGGAATTTGTTCTTTTTGGAAGTGTGGATCTTTCAGATAAAGTTGAGGAGTGCCCTGTATTCTTGGCCCATTTGATCCAAACCGTGTCATGCCGTGTTGAACTCCTACTAGTCTGGTCTTGAGTTGGTCTTGGTTTCAACCCCTCAAAACCGTGTACTTGTGTCCGTCATGACTCACAGTGTTAGTTTAGCTGGACTTTGCCACAAACCTGCTGTGCGGTTTTACAATTTTAGCCAAATATTTTCTTACTTCCGGTCTTCATTGTCATACTGTTCTTGCGTGAAATCCAAAGGCAAGCAAGCCTTCACGTTGTGGTCCTGTGAAACAGACATTTCAAGCAGCTTAGCATCAAAAAACAAACTTGCACTAAGGATAAACACTACAGTATGTTTTACACGCACCTACAACATAATATATCAAATCGGTGTCTTACCCTCGACCAAAAGATTGTGATAACGATGACAAGGTGAGCAATAATGGTCAGGAACCGCGCAGGGACGAGGCTGCTGACAGCCGACATACTGAGCCACTATGAACACAAACAGACGACTGTTATGAATTCATGCGACGTTATTTTAACTAATTGAAAATAGAAAACCTATCGTAATAACTATTTAAGTTAGCTACTGTTACTTCCAAAGCACGTCTGAGAGATACCACATTCGCTCTATCGCGCCCAAAGACGGTTGCTACAACAACCGACAGGGTGCATTGGCGCTGGTGCGTTCTTAATCACAGTCCGGTTCCAGCGACGACCATCGTCGGAAGGTTCCGGAAACGTGCAACGATTGAGAGCCGACTGTCCGTGTATTCTCTACACAGCACTTCCCTCTAGCGGTACTACGGGAATTGGGGCACAAACAATAGAGCACATTTAAAAGAAACTCACCTCTGATAACAACAAGAAGGATATTTATTTTGGCTAAATAAAATCAATAAAAAATCAATATTTTAAAAATATTAATTGAAATACAAGTACAAGAAACGGCACTGGAGGTGCTGTTTCGTGGTTGGACCCGTGGACTGGACTGGAAAGGTTGTTTACAAATGGTCAAATATGCGAATATTGAGGGGAAAAAAACTCGGCATACGATGTTTTGAAATAATAATAATATCTATTTTGACAGTGTGTAATGGTTTCTTGGGCAATGTAGACAGCTCAACCCAGACCAACCCCCCTTCCCATCCTTATTCTACACAGAGGTGAGTGGCTGCTTTGAGGCTTGAAGCAGCGTGCGCATCGCGGCGCACATCGAGCACAGAGAAAACCTGCAGACGCGAATCGCTTTGCCAAATACGGCTAACCTTTCCCCGGTGCGACGGACATACCCTGAGCCCTGTGTTGGTTTAGCTGAAATATCGCAGCGACGCTGACATCTTTGAGGGATGGCTGATTCAGAGTTAGAAACCTTTACCTCTATCATGGACGCTTTGGTTCGCATTAGTGTGAGTACGGGGCTCATTTTATTACGCTATTTTTTAAGTGTGCTTATTTCAAACAAGATATCACCATTACCATTTGTCTTCCAACCGCACATTTAATCCCATTCTTTTTCTTTATGTGCTTTCATATTAAAGCATAATTTTGGCAGTCGTTTGATCGAGGTTTTTTTCTTTTTCTTTTTTTTTCTTCTTTTTTTTCGTACCGTGGGCGAAACATAAAATGCAAGGCCACAACAAAACATCCACGCTATATCTAAACCTTGTAGTAGATGAAGCGGCGGATGTTTGGTGATAATGACCTAAAAGGATGTTGGCGGACGGTAGCTTCGAATGCTTACGGGCCCCATTCGATGAGGCGGAACTGATGTGCGTTGTCATAGAAACGGGATGCTGCGTTAAGTAGGCTAGCTACAACACTAGATCTGGGCCTCCAAAGCTAGTAATACTTCAACACTAAACGTCCAAGCAGCAACAACTGAACGCTACATTTATTTTATTGATTTGAATTTTCTTTCCTGGAAGAAGTGCAATGCAGGGTTTGCCATGAGTTGAGCTCATTCCATATCTGAATTGTTCTAACGAAAGGTGAAGCATGAGACATCTGTAGTCAGATGAATCTCTTCTACTCCCCCACATCTCCTCCCTGTTCTCCGTACCTCTAACATCAGCTGCATGAAACCTGTCGGTTGCCGCTCCTCTTTTCGCTCTTGACGCCTACACATCTCATGTGCATTTTCATAAAAAAGAATGTAAAGAGCCGTGGATACTTGTTTTGGACTGTAGTGACTCAGCCTTTAGTGAATCTGACACCTCACACCCAGTTCTCTTCCTGAACCTCTCCCGCTCCAGTCCAACATGAAGAGTATGGAGCAGGAGCTGCATTGCCCGATGTGCGATGAGATGGTGAAGCAGCCCATCCTTCTGCCGTGTCAGCACAGCGTGTGTCTGCTGTGTGCGGCCGAGGTGCTGGTACAGAGGGGTTATCCTCCTCCAGACCTCCCCCCAGAGCCCAACTCGCCGGCCTCCACGCCCAACACTCGCTCCCCGCGACAGGCTCGAAGACCCACACCCAGGACCCCTGACCGCCTGGAACGGGTCCTCAGAACAGGTGGAGAAAGCAGATGTGGAGCTCATATGGGTGTGTTGATGGGAATTTAAAAAATGAACTTGAAAGTCAACTCAGAGTGACCCGATTGTTTAAAAATTGATGCTGGCGGGATATGATGTCACAGTCCTTTTAGCATCTGAATTTAGGTGATGTTGTTGACACACCAGTGTCCTGCTGAGCATGCAGGGCTTAATGCATTCATCTCATGACTTATTGAAGTGCACGTAGAGCAAAGGCCACAGAGACAAGGAGTCAAGGAGGCACAAAGGGAAGTAAGCATCTGTCGAGCAGGTGTGTTTTCACTGTGTGTGTGTGGAAGCTAATAGTGTTTCCTCCAATGTGAACCAACTATTTATCACTGCATTTATTTGTCTACGTGTAAAGGACAACTAAGAGTGCCGCATTTCTTCCGTTTCCCATCTCCATCCATGTCTCCTTCTCCTTCATCTCCCCCTCCTTTTCAACCGCGTCCCCCCTCTCAGTGTGCGGGACGTACCCAGGGCGGAGACGGAAGGAAGCAGCCCCTCCCCCCATGCTGTTCCCGTGTCCTTCCTGTCAGCGGGACGTGGAGCTGGGAGAGAAAGGCCTGACAGACTGCCTCCGCAACCTCACACTGGAGCGGATAGTGGAGAGGTGTGAACGCCGATCCAGTACTATGCACTGCATCACAAAGGGGCCCAGGCACAGTCGGGCGTACCAGGAACTAACACTGCAGGCCCGAATGTGACGCATGCTGGGGGCTTTGGTCTCCTCTTGATAACTACTCACCGTCAGAAACATAAATCATAGAGAAAGGAAGAAGAAACAAATCGATCCGACAGTCAGCCAACGAAGGGCTCAGTCTCGGTCAATACTGCCTTATAAATTAGGATGCAAATAATTTGCCAGAAGGCATTTCAACAATGAATCTTTGCCGCGCTCCTGATCCAAGGCTGACTCGAAGAGCAGATTGCAGGGGCAGCACAAAAACTGCAGTGTAGTGTTTGTGGCAGAACTGTCCCATTTAGACCGATTTAAACACACGTGGAGAGGGTTTGAATTGCAGTGCTTCTGATATTGATCTTCCTTTAATATTGATCTTCCTCTTCTCTCATCATCTGAAATGACCTCAATCGTCCCTATTGTTGACTTCTTCTGCTGCGGAGTTGCTTAAGAGCCGCCCTGATCTCCCCGTACCCCTGTCTGCCCTTTAGGTACAGGCACACAGTGAGTCTGGGCAGTGTAGCCATCATGTGTGGTTTCTGTAAGCCCCCCCAAACTCTGGAGGCCTCCAAAGGCTGCGCTGATTGCAAGTCCAACTTCTGCAACGAGTGTTTCAAACTCTACCACCCGTGGGGAACCCCCCGAGCTCAGCACGAACACATTCTGCCCACCAACAACTTTCGGCCGAAGGTGTGTTCTTCTTCTGTGTTTTCTTTTTTTTCTCATCACACACACTTCCTGTGCCTTAATCCATCCGCCGTGCTCCTCCAGGTCCTAACGTGTACGGAGCATGAGCAGGAGAGACTGCAGTGGTACTGCCGCGACTGCCACAGGTTACTGTGCCCGCTTTGTAAGCTGCGTCGTGTCCACCATGGGCACAAGGTGTTGCCGATAGCACAGGCCTACCAGGCCCTCAAGGTCGGTGCATGTCGAGCCTGTTCAATCCTTGACGTAAGAATCCTTGAAATATTAACTTGGGTTTTGGGTTTCGCAGGACAAGGTGATCAAGGAAGTCAACTTTGTGCTGGCCAACCAGGAGACAATACAGAGTCAGATCAATCAACTGGAAGCCGCCATCAAACAGATGGAGGTGAACCATCGTTTCTCTCCTTTGTCAGTGTACGGTTGTACAGAAATAGATGAATAGAGAATCTGCTGCAATATTTGGGTTGAAATGACTCCCATGTGGCTAGCAGTGGGGGGTTTTTCTGTCGAGATAGCACTGCTGTGGTCTACTCAATCAATAACGGGCTGAAAGCAACATTTTTAACAATAATCAACAACCCGCTGTGGTTTGGGTAAAAATACTTTTCTTTATTGTGCTTGAATCCAATGGGAATCCATCCCCAGCCTAAATGCACAGGTAGTGCTTGGGGGCCCTGTAGAGGCAAGGGGCTCTAGTGCAATGACACAACTCTGTCTCAGTTTATGTCATTCCAAATCCTTCCCTGCCTTTTCCAACTTGTCCCTTTTCACCCCCACGCACTCTTTCTCCAGGCGAACAGTGCGGTGGCTTTGCATCAGCTGACCCACTGTATCCGAGAGCTGGGAGCAGCCGTAGCGGAGCGGCAGGGGGCGTTGGCTCTGGCCCTGGAGGGGTCGCGCAGCAGGAGGGCAGAGGCCCTGTCGTCCCAGGTCTGGGAGAGGCGAGGCCTGCTGGAGCACGCCGGCCTGATGGCCTACACGCAGGAGCTGCTGAAGGAGACCGACCCCCCCTGCTTCGTACAGGCTGCCAGAGTCACCCACGGCAGGTAACCCACCAGCTTCATTGTAAGACGTTGGAGGAACAAATTGGCACCATTTATTTTTCCAAGATCTCATTTTTTCCCTCTCTCACATCCTGCAGGCTTGTGAAGGCCATAGAAAGCCTCCAGTGTTTCTCTCTCTCAGCTGACCCCTCCTTCAGGAACTTTTACCTAGATGCATCCAAAGAAGTCAAGCTCATGCACAGCTTGGAGTTCATAAATGGTAGGACATTTTGGTTCTGTGTGATAAAAGCCAAACTCAAGTGAAATTTAAACTCATGAATGTAACCGCTTGTCGCTTTGTCTCCTCCACAGCGCCAGTGGCTCCGGTCATTGACACCCAGAAGACCCTTGCGTATGACCAGTTGTTTCTGTGCTGGCGCCTCCCTCAGGACTCGGCCCCAGCTTGGCACTTCTCCGTCGAATACCAGCGACGAGCAGGAGGGGCTGCAGCCGTCTGGGGCGGCACCAGGTCGCCCAGTGCTGCGAGCGCATGGCTGCGACAGGATGAAGTGAGAGGAACCAATGCTGTGATTAATCGGCTTCAGATGGATAGTGTGTACGTGCTCAGGGTGAGAGGCTGCAACAAGGCCGGGTTCGGAGAGTACAGCGAAGAGGTTTACCTCCACACTCCACCGGCACCTGGTGAGAGACGGACATCCACATCAATTTTACATCCATCTTTTAATTTTCGCGACAACAAAAACATTTGTTTCCTTTGCAGATTCACTAAATTCTTTGCAAAAAAAGTGTACTGGAAATAGTTTGGAGAATAAGCAAAAATGCCTTCAATTCAAAACGGGTTAATTTGCAGTGGGAACAAAGAAAATACTCTGCCTACTGTTTGTAGCATTGTCCTTTCTTCAATTGATTGACTAATCTAAATATCTTACTTTTCTCTCTATTCTTTTATTTGTTCTATTCCCATTTTTTATCAATTAACTTCAACGCATGCATTTTTTCCTCCCAACTCTTTCCTGCCTGTCACTGTACACAAAAACTGACATTGTCCTTTGACCCCTTTTAATGCACAATGTTTGTCACAGCTCGACTCAAACGCTAAAACACACACGGCAGCGTGTGCGGCGGGTCGACAGTAGGTGAAGAAGGAGCCTCCTTAGCGAAGGTTGTGAGCTTTCAGCGGGCCCAGGTGCGGCTCATTAAGGTGACCCAGGTTCTGCTGGTCAAAGAACAAGCCAGGAAACAGGGACACCTAGTGGAGGGGAGGGTTCATCACACACTACACCGTCCTCCTGTAAGAAAACCGGATCAGTTAAAACAACATGAAGATGTGAATGATGACTCCCCTCCGACAGTCACGTCTCCACACCACACCACCTCCTCCTATTCTTTCTCTTGTGTTACGACCTCTCTCTTGATCGGCCTCTTATGTGTCCTCCTCCCAGTCTGCTTCAGCTATCCCTCCGTTACGTGATCAGGCTTGCTGTAGGCCGACCGCCTCAGCTCCATTATCTAACCCTTCCTCCCCCCCCCCCCCCCGTGACTCCCTTTCGTTACCTTCCTTGCCATCTCTCGCCCCCCTCGTCACCCCTCCTTTCCTCTGCTGGTGTGCCTCCTTTTCTCACACCCTCAGTGTTGAGCTTCTCCTTGGACTCACGCTGGGGGTTGCACGCTGACAGGCTGGCATTGGGCAGAGGGCAAACGTACGCTCGCAGCGTGCCGGGCCTCTCGCTCCTGCAGGCCGCCGACCGCACGCTCACTTCTTGCCACTTGACCTCTGACCTGCTGGTCGCCGACTTGGCCGTCACTCAAGGCAGACACTACTGGGCATGCTCTGTGGAGCCTGGTTCCTATCTGGTGAAGGTGAGACGGATGGCTGTTGATCAGTCGTATTATTATTATAAAGCTTTATAAGTAATAATACCGTACACGCTGACTCAAAGTGGACGACACCAAAGATCTCTGCCCTTCCGACTCTGTTTTGCAGGTGGGAGTGGGACAGGAGGCTAAACTACAAGAGTGGTTTCATCTCCCCCAGGACATGGCCAGCCCCCGGTAACCATATCGCCCTGGCTTAAATGTTGTCTTTGAGCCATTTAGGCCAGTGGGAAATGAATGAAATACACACAGTACTTTATCAGCTTTTCAGTCTGGAAATGCACGCTGTCAGATCACATGTATTCATTTGATCACTTAATGATATAGAATACTGATTATTCTGACCTTAAAGTACGGAGGGCAAGTGAATAGTACTCACACATTATATCATATCAATATAGTCTACTAGGAGATACATTTGACTGCTATGCTTAGTTGTTCTTTTGCATATTCTGATCTTTCCCTCCCCTCTGCCCCCCCCCCCCTCCAGCTGCGACCCAGACAGCGGCCATGACAGTGGGGCAGAGGACGGCCAGGACTCTCCTCCCTTCTGCTTCCTCACAATAGGCATGGGCAAGATCCTGTTTCCTCATGGACGCGGTGACACTCAGAGCCAGGGGGACGGCCAGAGCCTGGGGGCAGTGCACGCCCCCGGTACCGGCCACAATAACCTGCCTCACCCTCATACTGCCCCCCTGCCACCCCGGCTGGGGGTGTGCCTGGACTGTGACAAAGGACATGTCACCTTCTACGACGCCCACTCGTTGCGGGTCCTCTGGGCGGGACACATGGACTGCTCGTCTCCAGTGTGTCCGGCCTTCTGCTTCATCGGCGGCGGCGCCCTCCAGCTGCAGGACCTGGTGGCCAATCGGAGCGTCGAGGAGCCGTCGCCGCGGAGGGTAACTATCCAAGCGCGCGCCACAAATCTCGGCAAGTAGATTGTAGTGTGACACAGCTGATTCAGCGGTTCAACTTGATGTCAGTAAGGATAAACGTGGCTTGTGTTCACCATTTATTGTAGCTCAGTAATGAACTGCCTTGATCCAGGGACATTTTGATGCTCGACGAAATCTGTCACTGGTGAATATGGTTGCGTTTTTTTCCTCTTAAGATCATTGGTGAGATTATAGAATACATATGTAATGTTCTTTTGCATTTGTATTATCTTCTTTCTTTCTTTTTAATTGAGTAATGCTCCCATGGACATTGTGGCTGAAGTGATTTTAGACTATGCAGAATTCTGTTGACAGGGTGAGAGTAGATGCCCTTTATAAACAGGCTCAATCAGTTTGCAATGTAAAATAAATGTCTACTCTTCTTTTACACATGTCTTAATGTGTTCCAAAATGAATGGACAGCAAAAGTTGCATGCAAGTGTAACGAGGATTTATGACTTACATATATGCAGATGACTGACTGTCACCTTGTAAAAGCACCTCAGATGTATGTGTCGAATTTTATGTCTTTATTTTGAATGTAACCTCAAGAGGTGTTAATGATGTGTATGTCAGAATTAGAGAATGTGAATATTCTTTGGTTGTTGAATTGTGTCACGTCAGCCTCTTGTGTCTCTGTGAGTAAACTTTTTCCTTTTTGGCTAGCTGAGCACGCTGAACAGTTGCCTCAAGGTTTTCAAAAACAGTTCTGAGGAAAAATGTTCTTATGATGCTGTTTGACTCAATAATATGTGAATACGTTTTTTTTACATTTTGGAAATGAAAGTGGCCTACCAGTTTTGGTGGAACTCCACAAATGAATGATGAGCTGTGTTGTTTAAGGAAGTGGATTTATTAAAGTAATGCAATTTGCCTCATAGGGCTTTACACTCTGTACACTTGCCTCATCCTGTGTCCCAAAAAACCCTTGCATCGGCACTGGAAAAACTCCCCCAAAAATGAAAAAAACCTTTAACCTTTAAACGCAGAACCTTGAGGTATAACGGCACAGGACGGACCGCGGGACAGACAGAATGCAATGGATGTCATGTGAACAGAATGAACGACCTCGACAATGTACAGTACGTTCAATTCATACAATAAAGATGATTCAGATGTTGAGAGTAGTTAGCAAGTGTAAGGCAGGACCACCGCAGGGACAACCACCATCCAGATATAACCACATTTATATAGTAATAATGATTTGTATAGAAGGAGAGGGAGAGAAAAGAGGAGAGAGGTGTACCCTCCATAGCAGCTGATCTAAGGGCTGGTCCAGACTAACCTGAGCCAGCCCTTACTATATGCGTTATAAAAGAGGAAAGTCTTGAGCCTACTATTAAATAGATAGAGTGGGATGAGGAGAGGTATTTCTTATGAGCTCTGGACTTAAATGGATTTCCTACTAAAGCAAACAGTAGCTGATTTACTTGAATAAGCTGTATTGTCTGAGGAATGTAAGAGCCCAGTTGCATTTCGTGTCAGTTCAAGAGATTGTCTATATTGTAATATTTATTATTGACTAGCTCCGTCTGTATTTTGATATGAAATAAGGAGTTTCTGATTTATACTTGTGTGTGTGTGTGTGAACTCTGGCTGGGACTGTCTCCAATGACGTGTCCAGACGCCTCTTCCTGTGTCTCAGCACAGCACTTGAATGACTTTAGACCGTATGCGGAAATCAGAATCTATTCATTTAGATTTAGCTTTGGCTAGTAGAATGTTTCTATCATGTCATGAGAAAAACAATAAATGATTGCTAACCATAGCATGCCGTCCCTTTGTAATGCAAGTCATTCCTTTAGTGTCTTCTAAAGACTTTAAAGAGGTAACTATACAAGAGAAATCCTATCTATAATTATAACTTGCTTCTAATGAAACCTTTCCTTTAGTTTACGTCTTGTTTTGTATTTCTCTTTTAATCTGAATTGAGGACTCTCAGGTTGTAAACCTATTTATCGTCATCATCGCCAGCAGTTGGTTTAATTGTAGTGTGCTATTAAGTTGTCACACTTTTGATTGACTGTCAACAACAGTGCTCCAGAAGGGATTAATAAAGACACACTCTCCTTGTTTTAAATGTCACGGAGTGCGCGCGTCTGCATGTAAGGGCAAGCGTGCCCTTAATCACTCGAGTGTGCCAGATCTGACAAGCAAAGTGGATATTTTGCACCACAGGGTTTAAATATAACCAACCTATTTTGTACAGAGCGAAGACACACCTCGGGACACGGGGCGGCGTCATACGTGAGCCCAACACAAGGCGAGGGAAGGGACGGTTTAGTAGTTGGGCCAGTCGGACCGCTGGTGGAACCCACCATCGGCTCCCAGACACTGGGACAGAGGTGAAAGAGTTCAGTGAGGCTATTGCGCAACGTCATGGCAGTTGTGCCTTTGTCATGGTCTTCTTACATCAAGAGGTGTTGCAATCAAACCAGTGTTTGCTGTGCTCTCTGCTAGTATCACTTGTCTGCTGCAGGAATATGTCATTATATTAATGAACCTTTAGGGGGCGACATTGCTTGTGCTTTGTCTATTTGCTCAGTAGTATGTGTCAGTCAGCAACAGGTGCATGCCGTGTCAACACTGATTTGACTTGTCCCAAATCTGGGATGACATGTATAAGTTAAGCTGCGCTATTCATTGTTACACATGAATTAAAAGGTAACTCCTCTCTCTCTTTACCAGTAGTTTGACCTACTTATTTGTTACTGTGAATAAATATGAATGCACATAAATTAGAGTTTGCACATGCCAGTGAGCCAAAGTAAACACACACACACACACACGTTAATCACACTTATCTACATTGCATTCACACCACACGGACCAAAAGTGTCATTTTTAAAAGAGCGCGCAAAACTACGTTACATCACATGCGTCCCAGTATTAGTCCTTAAAACAGTCAAACTTAGGAAAATGCGCCGTCGAAACTGAAGTGTTTTGTCTCTAACTGCGCCTCCTCGGGCTCTCGGTGGTTGCATCATTTCATAGCAACAGCTCCGCCTAATGTTCCTTTGTTTACCAAAACACAACTCCTCCCCACTAAAGTTAAGCCGCTGTTTTTCTGTGTTTGCACGCAGGTGTGTTGATGTGAAATTCACTCAATTTTCTGTGTGAATTTCACACACTTCTCCACCAACATTTAGGGCCCCCCCGAGTGACTTTACAAGTCCCAACTGGGGTCTACATTTTTCTATCTGTACACTGTCAAACCTAATGGTTCTCCACGGATCCCAGAGGTTTATCACTGCAGTCAGGCAAAGACACACAATCACATGCAATTTAATACAAATCCACTTTCCATGGTTGCCACTCAAAAACACTTCCAAACCTCATTAAAACGTGTACACACCAACCGCACGCCAATCCACTGCATGTGTGTGTGTGTGTGTGTGTGTTTTCTGGATGGATGCCAGAGTGAAAAAGCGTGCCGAGACAAGACCGAAGCCCCCGAAGCTCAGTGAGTATTTACGAGTGATCGTTTGTCATTTTCAGACTGGAAACACATCAACTCTCCTTATAATCCTTAACCTGGATCACTGGATCACCTGCTCTGTGTCTGTATTCGCTATGTGAGTGTCAAAAATGGTTTGTGGAACGTAACAGAATAAGAATTACGTGAGTTTAATGAAAATGGATTTATCAAACTTTCAAAGCTAAAGCAGGTCAATTGAGCTTTGAGCTGTCTTCGAGGTCCAGTGGTTTCAAACTCAGTTACTGAGTCTCTGATTGGATGACAACTGACAAATGATTCATATGGAACTTAAGACGTGTACGTGGATGCGCTCTGACAGTGTTTTGGTCCACAGGCAGTCCCCGCTTACGGATTGATGACTGTCTGTCCACATTTCACTTCACTCAATGTTCCCATTCTAAAGGGTGGCAGGGGGGGGGGGGGGGGGGGGACGAGGCAGGAGGACGACGACGACAGGAGACAGACACAGGACACGCTGAACCACACAACACAACCCAGAGGACACACCGGAGGGCTGCCTGTAAATCTATTTCCGTACAGAGCAAAGGTCTTTCAGCACCAACTGGTTTTGTGCAATGTGTGTGTGTGTGTGTGTGTGTGTGTTGTGTGAGAAAAAGGAAGGTGGTCTTTGTGTTTGCATCCTTTCAGCTGTGCGAGAAGGGAAAACATAAATGCTGATTACAAAATAAAAACAAAAAGGTTGACGAACTGGTAAAACTTTATAGAAAGCCACTCGCTGCACCCTGCACCCATAAAATAGCTAATCCAACAACTGCACAAACAGCACAGTACCAATAAAAAGCCACGAGACAGCGCCTCACAATGAATGTTGAGCAGGGAATTTCCTGTTCAGCAGGGCGGTTTCATTTGGTGCATCGAGCAAGCTGGAATGGATTTTTTATTTTATATATAAATCTTAAGAGTGTCTGACAGACCTGATTATCACTGCAGATGATCTGAGGGGCGCAAAACACAGCAGTGACAAAAAGTGTGGGAGCAGGACTGCGGGACCACCAAGTCATTTTTTAAAAAAGGATTAAAAAAAGAGGAGGAAGGATGACTGAGAGAAGCACATTCCTTCTCTCCCTCTTATCCTCCTCAACAACAGCAGCTGGGACAGGTGGGCTTTTACTGATGGCAGAAAGTACCCATGCTGCCCCTCCTCCCCTTCAGTGTGCTGCATGTGTGTGTGTGTGTGTGTGTGTGTGTGTGTTTATACGCACACTGTCTGGCTGCAGACTGCATGTTGGCAGAAACTTTGTTGGGTGCAATTATGGGGGGGGGAAGACAAACCTTTTAGACATCTGAATGAACACACTGTGTTTGTTGGGCAGAGATTGTGGCGGCGTCTGTGTGAGAGACACAATAAAGTGAATACATACTATGTGTGTTTGCCCGTGTGTGTGTGTGTGTGTTGGTGCCGTTTAAAGAGGCTGTCTCCTCACCTCAGGAAACAGAGGGATCCTGTTTGTGAGTTGTGCACATTGTTTAGCAGACTAACCCCCCCCCCCCCCCCCATCATCTCCTACTCCTCCACACACACTCATCATGTACACCACACACGCCCCGTGTCAATATTTGGCTGTGGAACAAAGAGGTGTAGCCTATACATCAGCATAAGGACCAATAACAAAGCCATAGTTAGGAATGAGGGGCTAGTCCAATCCCTCCTACTCAGTGCATTGTCCCTCCAGCCTTAAAGATGACTGTCTCTCTTTTCAGTAGAAAAATGGACAACTCCCCAAACTCCCGTATCTTCTCTCGGAATCATTTACTCATTTTTCTCCCGTCTTAGAACTGCCCTTTCCTCATACAGGACTCATTTCTATTCCCAGGGTCCCCAATTTATCTTTGTATCTGGGTTGTGCCGCAGACAAGATTAATCACTTTTATGCAGGATTTTTTGTCTCCACATCTCAACTATGGGATGGATTGCCATGACGTTTTGTTCACATTAGTGGCGCTCAAACTAAGGGTCTGACTAACTTTTTACTCACTACTTTCTGTATCTAGTGAAATATGTCCAAAAATGTCTCTTCTGACGACATTGACAAACTAAATTGTACATTCGTACATTATTGGTCGTCCGAGGATGAATTTGATTCAAACCCATTTTAGGGGTTTAAGATTCCCATCTCCCTCAAGATGAAACAACACTCCTATACAAGCCAGTCTCCTTTCAATTCTTGTTGTTTCCTAGGTTTTACCATTTCCTTCTTTTGTCTCATTTATATATTCTTCTTGTCCGCCACTTCATCTCATGAAATCTAAAGATTTCTCCTTTCCTTTCCCCTCTTTCGACAGCAGCTTATTCATCTGCCACCTTGAGTCCTCTCAGCTTAGTTATTCTTCTACACCACGGCCCAAGTACAGCACAACACTGTGTTGTGTCTGAAGTCTCTGTCGGTGAGAGAGGCTCTTTGAGCTCAGGAAGAGAGGCCAATGTAACACACACACACACACACACACACACACACACACACACACACACGATGAGAACCTCTGGCGTGGCCTTTCCCACCACTGCCCTCTCTGTATCAACATGGTCACACAAACAAGCTCATTTGCACTGGTGCACCATCAAACCGTCTTTTGTTGCACACATGTCAGCGAGCGCACACGCATGGGCGCGCACGCACTTCTCTCCACAACTCGCCTCCCGACTACAAACATGACACAACCTGCGGCACAAATTCTCCTACTTCAAAAAGGGTCGAGGACAGTTTTCTTACTTTCATGTCCACGCGTTAAAAATACAAATCATTGATGGTTATAGTAAGTTTATTTACATCCTTTAGCCGTGAATGATCAGCACTGACAATCGGCTTTCATTTGCATACCACGCTTTTCTCCTCTTTATTTTATGTAATAAGGAGAAAAGCAAGACTCAATTATCTCTGACAGCCAGACACCATGGAAATAAGCATCCCTTATTCTTGTAAACACACCCTAGTTTGTCAATGTCCTTTTTTATGTTATTTAATCTCAAATGCAGTTAAAAGGAAATCAACAATATAACATCTGATGTGTATTTAATAGTCTTTAGAAAAACAAAACAAATATAACTGACACTGAATAGTCTGTATGCAGGGTGATACAGAAGCTTAAGTAGAAACTCTTAAAAGGAAAATGAAACCGCCATTGCAGTACTAGTGGAAATATAAAACTATATACTACGTATTTACATTAGTACAAGGGAGGAGAGCACTACATGTGCATAAAAATAGTAACCAGCAATTTACAACTTCACAAAATCTTTGGCTAGTATGAGTTTAGGAAGATATCCAACTCACTGAATTGTGAACATGGTGCAAAGGTCCTGCTGGTAACTCAGTCAATGTCGTTGACATTAAATAGCAAACAGGGTCTAAGAGAAGGCACTTAACCGACACAAAAATATAAACTACTATAAGACGTCTGACTTGTTTCTCTCCACAGAGTATCACACATATTCACCCAAAGTGAAACCAAGTAACCAGACGTTGTCGCCACTTCATTCGTGGTGTCGTCGTTTGTGTCCCTCCACTGTCTCTCTGTATGGTTCCAAATAAAGGCATCGGGGGGGGGGGAAGCCTCCACGGAGCCGGGCAGATCTGTCCCCTCTCGACCTTCCTGCAGCCCTCCTCATATGTGCATAGCCTTATACGCCGGTGAGCCCTGAACGACCGATGCGAATCTCCGAAACAGATAAAACCTGACGAGACTGGTGAGGATGCCCGGCGTGTTTGGAACCTGGAACCAACACAAAGAATTAGGAATGCCGCCTGCCGTCGAAAAATGAAGAAACTCGTGTTGCGAGTCGTTAATGGCTCCGATTCAGGTGCACATTCGCTCTATCTCACCACAATGTAGTAGTCGTTCAGCTGGAGGCCGTACAGGACCCAGGAGGTTGAAGTGAAAAAGGTGGCTACAGTCAGAGGGAAGGACAAGCGCGTCACATCACCGGTACGCACGATCTGTACCTAAAAGGGACGAGAGGACAAGACATTAAGACAAAACAGCAACAATGTTATAAAAATACCTCAAAGCTGAAAAAGTAAATTGGTAAATGTCAAGGCACATTTATTGACTAGATGAAGTAGCTATTGACCAGGTACCATAAAGCACATTGTCTGCTTTACAGTTTGAAATCCTAAAACAATGTTTGCAAAAGGACTAGACATCGTTATCTATGTTAGGAAAATCATTCCGAAAAAAAAGCTTATGCGTGTTACAAAGAATGCCATTGAAATAGCACACTCAATTATCAATCACCTGCACTCAGAAAGCTCCCGGGGACACACTTGAAAAAAATAAGAAAAATTAGAAATTAGAGGGATTCGGGTTCGCTCTTTGGTGTGACAAGTTTGGAGAGATTTAAAAGTAATTGGGCTCGATGAGAATGAGCAATGAGAATAACACATATGTCCGTTTCCTCATTCCATTTTTTGCCCGTGGCCTTGAATTACAGCATGCCACTAATGAAAATATACATTTTTTGTAGAGTTTAACTTGAGCTATGAACACTTGCAGTTCACCACGGCCCCAAGGAGAGCTTTAGCAGCTTGAGCCTGCAACTTAAATGTTTTTGGTTTAAAAAACATCCAACTGCAAGGCAACCAAACAGTGAAGTCAGCTGCTGCTGGAGGAGTTTTTTTTTTTATTCTTTACTTTTTCGGTCACGTTTCTTTTATGCTACAGAAGTGGCGCACTGAATGCCTTCCAGGAGGCCGGTAGCTGAAAACGTGTGCCACAATCCCCATGTTTAAGTGAGTGTTGCGTCTTTGAATAATGAGCGCCAACGCGACAATGTGCTGAATGTGAGGAGAAGACAGAGTGTCACAGAGGAGAGGAGTTAAAAGCAGACAGAGATGCAGAATAACAGGAAGACACCGACGAGGAGAAAGAAAGGCAGGAAACGGACCGAGGGTCATTCAGAGCTGTGGGAGGCAGATGGAGGGAAGGAGACAAACAGGATAAAAGTTTGAGCTGCAAGATGATCGGAAAAGAAAGACAGAACAGGGGATTCATTCCTTCACTGGTAAATAGCAGCACGTGCCGGGTTGACTGACCGGAACAGACGCTGCCTGTTGTCTTAGCAGGAGTTCAGCATGTGGTCAGAAAAGAAGACTGAATGTGCCGCTTACAGCTCAGTGTGTTGAAGTTAATAGTGGGACGTTTGTATGAACTTGGAGGTAGAAAACACACTCAGTGCTTGGAATTATAAACCTGCATGAAAATGCAACGTTTTTTGGTAGAGCCTTGTGTCACATATATTATTTAGTGCTCATGAAAATGTAATTTGACTGTTTTTTTTGTGGGGGGGGGTTTAATGGAAGAATAAGCAGCCATGACTGAGCGATCACACACTGAGCTGAGGAATAACTCACAAAACGTACTGCTTATCCTTTCAACAGACTAGAAATGAACTTAATGCCGTATGAAATTGGAGATGACACTAATCAGGGATGGTTTACGATTATATCAAAGTCTATCGTGCTTCATTACCATGCCGTGAACATCAGTTTGATGAAAATCAGTGTTGCGACTAATACGTTGTCATTAAAATTGACTCATTATTAAACGGGTTAATTTTGTCCAAGAAGAAGAACCAATTTAAGGTATAACGTTTGTATTGGTTAAGCAAATCATCTGATTAACTCAAAATACAGTACTACAGTTGATGTTTTTTTTTCTCATTGCATCACAGTGCTATTTATTTTTTATTAATTTGGTGTCTGTGTATGAAGTTGTGGTAAAATAAGATTGCATTTCTGTACGGGTTTACAGTTTGAATGAGCATTTCTATTTTGAAAGTGATATTTTGTGTTTAGGTTTACGTTTTGGTCATTTTCCACCACTGACTAGGACAAATCATGAGACAAAGGACATTTGTTCATCGCCTTTTGTGTTTCATTTGACTTTGTAAATGCCGTCTGCATGTATGCATGTCTATATGTAGTGTTGTGACTCTTGTGAGCACGTACCAGGTCGGTGAGGGGTGACAGGTACATGCTGACAGTCACCACGCTGCAGGTGAGGCCCAGCTGGCTGAGGCGAGTGTCTCCCTCCGGAAGAAACATGGTGAAGTAGAACCAAGCGCAGGTCAACACCGTCCCTGCAGCAAGAGTCTGTGTCATCACCAGCCTCTAAACACACACAGACACACACACACACAGAGAGAGGGGGGGTCAGTAGAGACACAAATGCACACCCGAGAGGCCCAAGTCTACAGTCACACTCTTACCTTTTGTTTTGTGTAGAGGAGGTACACAATGATGTAGAGGACCTGGAGTAGAGCTCCAATAACATTGACCAGGACAATTGTCTGATCCGCCTTCAGAAGCCCATAATAGAGCCAACCCAGGTTACTATGGAAACAGGACGAGCATGAGAAATGCGAGCAATGACCTCTAGGGTGGTTTTCCCAATGGCCCAATAAACACCTGAGTAGTGGAAGAAGGCCAATAATGCTACACAACTGATGACACACACACACACACACACACACTCACTTAAGACACGTGGTGAGGAAGGGGAGAAACTGGATATTGTCAGCACTTTTGGATTCTCTCATCTTCTTCAGGTCGGTCCTAGAAGCGTGAACAGGTAAACTAACAAGTTAACTTAAACAAATAAGGGAGTAACAAAGTCAACAAGTCATCGTGTATGACTGGCCTCTTGTTTCTTAGCAACCACTAAGCCAAAGGAGCAAATTACAATGAAAAATCGCAATACATCATTATGACTTTAGATGATGAGATTTTCAACTTACAGTCCAGTCGAGAACATCCCGACTGTGAACACGATGCAGGCCCATGACAGAATCTGCATTGAATCCATAGAAAAAACGGAGAAAGGCGTAACAGACGCCCTTACTTTGTGATGTACGAACAATGTCTGCTTTTCAAACAGCGACGATTGAATTGCATGCGATTACAAAAGGGAATAAAACAACACGGACGTACTGCAGACTTCACTGCGTTTCCGTGTTTGCAACCAGTGTGCACAGCTCCTTCGCGCTCTGATTGGCTAAGCGAGGAAGCAGGTGGGGTGGGTTTTCTCCAATAGAATGCCAATACGATGGGACACGGTGGTAATGTGACGTCATCACGTTACAAGCGTCGGGATGATGCGGCGCTGTTTTTCGGATGAAGCAATGATGGAGGGAGCTGATAGATTCAAACCTCAATGAGATGGATGCCATGTGAAATGATAATTTATGCAGTGGTAGTGAAAACCAAAACACTTCATCCATTCATGGTCTTAAAAACAGGAGAAATAAAAAAAAAAACATCAATATGAACTGACTGATAAGAAGTTGGATTTTTGCATATTTATACTACTCAGTAGTATAATATGGAAGTTTGTACTGTGTAGCCTACGGTTACGTTATTGTATAATGTGTACGTGCTACTCCCATTGGTTTATACTAAAGTCTGTGTCACAAAGGAGTGGAGTTTGAAAGAAATCAGGCAAAAGTTTGAATTTATTCTTGTTACTGATTGTTTAACAATGTTTTTTCTGAGATCCACGGGGCAATACTACATTGCTGCAGTGTCCCTTTAAAAGAATAGGAATTTAGAATAAATATTATTAGACTGTTTCTCCCTTTTTTCTTGTGAATTATTTACAAATTCATGCCCCTAAAAATAATTAAAAAGGAAACAAGGTATAACAAGTTAAATCATCAATTTGTTGAATCCTCCTAATTTTTACGTTCAGTTTGAGGTTCAAAGTGATCAATAAAATGATTATAATGCTTCAAATATCAATTAAAAAACTCCAATGGAGCACCAGTGACATTTTTATCATTGGACCGTTTGGGCTGCATACTGTTATTTCATGGATATTACATCCAGCATTTGAAATGGGGATTCATATTTCAACTTGCGAATTAAAATTAAAGTAAATGCCACCGTCCTATTTGGCGAAGCTCAGGTGAATTTCATGCTAATCTCCTAGAAACGCTTCTTGACGTACCTCTTTTCATCATGGACCCTCTGATCAGCTGACCTCCCGTAGCTGTGAAGCTCTAAACACACGACTCTTTTTACTCTTTTGAGCTTTCCCAACAGTCTTTGATGTATAATTGTCTTCCTCCATCTTTTCCATCTCTAGCTTTCCTTTTTGCATTTGTTTGACATTTGCTTTTTTCCCGCTTAATCTCTAAAAGCCTTATTTTTGGTCATTTCTCAACAGAGGTTTCTGTCATTAAATTGCAATATTGCTAAAGCCACTTGAGTTTTTACAAAAATGTACTCTAACCTTTCCATAATCAAAATCTCTAATCTCTAATAATAATCTATTTCCAGACATTTAAACCGTCCTTTGGCAGATGCTGGCAGGTAATCTTTGAGTGAATAGACCTTATTTTACTGGGAAATAGCACATTATTGCTCACCAACACTAAATTCATGTGGATTTCACGAGCAATTCTTACAGAGCATCAAGGACTAAAAGGTCTGATGGGCACCATACCTCCCAGTTGGTCCTTTTACTGTGGATGCTTAGGAGGTTTGATCATTTGTACTACCGTGACGCAGGTAAAGACCTTATAATCTTCCACGTAAACCGGTTTTAATGATTTTGTGTAAATGCAAATCTTACGGTTACAATATGGCTGCCTTTCATGATGGTTTCATCAGACGTTTCATAAGTCTTGTGTTAACCTCCTACACAGAACAACACAGAAACACAGGAGCTATATTTACGATACATTTCATCTGTGGCAGATTCAAACTATGACGTGATTATGGAAAAAGCCGCTTTGAAGGTATACGCCGCCTGGTTTTACACGGGATGGTGACTTTTGACAGTTTTCAGTGAGCTCTTGGGCCTGCGGCTGTGGAGTTGTGTGCACTGAGCTCCTCTTCATTCCAACGTACCACTGTGCAGATGAAGCATGTGCAGGGAAGAAAGGGCAAAAATAAAAGATAAAGAGTGTGGGTGAGGAGGCAAGAGAGTGACACCATCACACCTAGTTGTCAGTTTGCTTGTGGGCCTTTCCCTCGGTCCTCTCACTCCCTCATCGCCCCCCCCCCAGTCCTCAGTTCTTGTCCTGGGTTTCAGACTGTGAAGTCTGTAGCAGGCGGAGCTGTGTAAACCAGGGATGAGTGATGGGAGAGAAGAGCCGATGAGAATAGAGACCTCCAGGTGGAATTGTGGAGAGGGAATTCATGGCGTATGCCAAATTATTTTGTCATCCATCAAAGTGCCAATGATGTCAGACCAAAAACAAATGTCACTAAACGCTGATAAAAACCAGAGAGAAACTTTCATAACAATCACAACTTTTTTTATTTTACGAAATATTTATTCACATCTTGAAACGGTTTCTTATATATTTCTCTATATACACATTTACATATAAACATTTACAAAAAAGGAAAACAAGTGTTTCTAACAATAAAGTATACATCTTAAAAATGTATTGTTGGAGTGGAATCACAGCTGTGCATCAGCTGTAGAAATGAGGGAATAAGTACTGAGGAGGCTCCGCTCCTTAAAACCGTTCAGTAGTGTTCATCCCAACCCCCAGGGACTGATTCTTTTTCAGACTAAAGCGATGTAACAGACTTGAAGTGAATGCTACAAAACAACACGACGAAAACATTTCTACTATTCAGAAATAATCGTTTTTCTACATGTAGAGGAACAAAAATGGCGTTAACTGCTGGGGATGAGAAGCGGTATCTGTATCAATGGTAAAAAAAAACACAGGACAATGGAGACTATAAACTCCTTATTATTTTCAATTCGATATCATTCCATCAGTATTTTGATCAGTTTGCTTGCGGTTTTGTTCGTAAGGAAAAAGTGTGTTTAAAAAAAAAAAAAGAGAATTGTCATCCACATAATAAAAAAAATTAAAAAAGGTCCTCTTTGGAACGATCCACATTCCACATTCTCACACACTGACAGCACTGTCCAAAAAAAAAACTCTGTTCACTCATGGTCCCCAATGACCGGCATTGAGTTTGCATTGTCTCTGTCCTGCGGCTCAGCCTCAGAGTAGCGTCTGGGCGGATAGTACGGAGACCGTGGTCAGGAACAGTGAAAACGAGACCAGCTGTGCCCCTGAACTGCCGATGCTCCTCTGAACCTTTGGCTCCATCACAGCAGGGTCATCTGAGGAAACAAATGGGAGGGGGAGTCAGTGTTGAGTTGCATCATTCAGGCAAAAGAAACACACCCGGATCAACTTATCTCAGACATAGCACTGCTTTGAATATTTTACATCTGTCTTGTATTTCGTTTTTTATTTTTATTTTTTGAAAGAATTCTCACCTGCTGGGAGCCGGTTGGAGGGGTTGTGAACTCCTCCGGCAGCAACTGACTTCACTTTCCCCTCGTCGATGTTTTTCTTTGCATTTTCCGCCTTGACTTTCTCTAAATTGTGCTTCCCGGCGCCGCTTTGCCCGACGACGTCCACCCTCAGCCGTAGGCAGTCCTGGCCGTGGTGATGCATTGGCTTTGCTGCGGAAGGTCAGAAAAAGAGTGTTAACGTTTTAATACAGCGCACCTTCTCCGGGCCACAACAGGAAGGTCGGGGTTCTTCGTACTTACAGATGTAATAATAGCTCTCTCCCTGTCTGAACTCCTTGCCCAGGGTGAAGGGAGTGAAACGCTGGAATTTCTCAGAGAATTTCTCGGGGGCGTGGGGAGCGAACGGCCGCGAGCACTCCCACCGCAGCTGGTCGAAGGAGTGCGGCTTGCACACCTCGTAGTCCTCCTTCTCCACCATGTACAGCACGTAGCGCTCGGCCGCGTGCGGCGACACCTCGCCGTGGGCGTAGTGCGGGCAGACGATGTCCAGGTAGTCGTTGATGCGCACTTCGACCACGTACTCGTCCCACAGGAAGCTGCAGGGAGGGACAGGAGGAAAGAAAGGGGGGGGGGGGGGTTACACGTAAGCAGGTGTACACGAAACCAAGATGGGTTAAATCACCCGCACGCACTCGGCGATCAGATCAGGCTTTAGCCCCGCGGATGACGTTGCCACGGGTACAGTCACTCACGCGCCACGCGAGGGTGTTTGCGTTTACCCGTTTCGGTGAAGTTGGGGGACAACCCAACGCCGAGACAGAATAAAAAACAAAACAAAAAAAAACAGCACGATCTGGTTGGACCTGTTCATCCGTCTCGCGGAAGACATAGTGGCGTCCCACTCACGCACCTCCCTGCCCTCTGCCCTACTTCCAACAACAACACGAGGCCTCGCGATGTCCCTTCTCAGCCTTTCCTGCGCGTCACCGAACCGCCAAGTCTCACCGGCTCTTTCACCTGAGGGATTGTGTCGAGGCCATCGTTTGGGACTCCTCACACTAATTTGCCGTTTTCTGGCTGGAAGCTCGGTCCCTCAATGGCTGGCTGGTTTCATCAAAGACAGGGAGGGTGGAGACAGTCAGACTGTCTCTTCACTCTACACCCTTCCTTTAGTTTTACGGCTCCTTTTGAGCCTCCTCCCCGTCTCCCCTTTGCTCACTTCCTAGGCCCCGCTCGGTGTCCTAATCAAGCGTAGAGAGATGGATGAAAAAAGGACTCCTGCACTGTGGGACGGGCGTATACTCACGAGGAACTGACTTGTAGGGGGGGGGGGGGGGGAAGGAAAACTAACTCCCGCACGGTCTCTCGACCTTTAGGTTCACACCACGTCCTTCCTTTGAAGTCGACGCAACGCTGGAATACGTGCTGAGCAGCTGCCGCAGATCGGCCCCAAAAAGAAAGATTGATGCCTCGATATCACGCGGATTACATTCTCGTGGGCTCTGATCCGCACATCTGGTCTGGGCTTAATCTGAATCGGCTGCCCCCGTGAGCGCTCGGGTCCGGCCTGTTGCTGTGAGCGAAAGTGACACAAACTGTTTGTCCGCTATTGTTTATGTGTAAGTGCGTCTGTCGCCGCATCAAAGCATTAGGTGTGTTGCCCCCTCCCCCTCCCCTCCCCTGTTGTTGAGGCTTCTGTTGGGACCCCCCCCCCCCCAGCCAAGTCACAGACACACTGGCTCCAAACGTGGGCCTCTAACCCCTCCTTCCTGCCTCTTTGTGTGTGTGTGTGTGTGTGTGTTAGCCCTAAACTACCTGTCAAAACATGCTTTGTTAGCTGAGCACCGCTCCACACTTGTTATCCAGGGCTAACAGGCTGATCACCACCCTCCACTTGCAATCACTGCTCCCTGGGAAGAGGCTCTTTGTCTCTGATTGTACAGCCCGTGTCGGTGTGCACGCCTTTGTTGTGCGTGAATATGCGCGTGCTTCAGGGAAAGGAAATAAGAGACAGCTTCTAGCAGCCTAATTGGCCAAATAACCTATAGTTTCATCTTGTTCCTCTGTTTTCTTTGAGTCTCACAAGGCACTTGGAGATTTCTTTGCCGCTCCTGCTTAAGAAAAGAATAATTTTTAAATTGTATGGGGTAAACCTTTTTTCCCACACTGTGTCCTTGTTAGCGGTCCGGCCGACCACCACATGAAAACAGAGGCTTGTCAAAGGCCAAAAAAAACAACACACATTCTGTTGCTAATTTCATTCACAACTCACGCTTTCAAGAAAACTCCTTAACCTCCTCATTTCCCTTCTCCTCCTCTTAGCCATTGGTCTTGCTAATTAAAAGCTGTTAGAGGTCTGGGCCCAGCATGTTCTGAGAGGGAGGGAGGACAAATGAATGCGGTGTAATTGCACCCTTTCCCTCCCCGAAAGACAGATTGCCTGAAGGCTAGAGGGCCCCTTCAACCTCTGTACCTTACCCCATGTGGAGCTTTCACTACCCTGACTAGCATGTGTGTGTTAAACGTGTGCTCATGTGACGGTCAATGGGTTTTATTGTGGCTTGGGATTTGGGTTGTCCAGAATTCCAGAAGCCTTTTTTTATTTGTGTGGGTTGTGGCAAAAGGACTCGACACATTTTGGAGCGCAAACATGGATCTTCCCCCCCCCCCCCTTGCTCCCTCTCCTTCACGTTTCCCTCCTCAAAGCTCGCCGCTCTAGGAGACTCTCGTGCCCCCCCCCCCCCGACCACTATTGCCTTTGAACGAAAGTTCCCGGTACAGTGGGAATCGCATTGACGTGATAGCTGTGTCGTATGCGGGGGGGGGGGCGAGAGCCCAGGTGGGCGGGAGTTGTTTGCGAGCCTTCGTCTTCCCGTCTCCTGGTGTGTCTGAGTGACTGTTGTAGCTGGGAGAGGGATTCTCTGAGGACCCTCATGCCCCGGGGCCCTGGAGCACATCTGTTCATGGAGGCCTACTGACGCCTGTGTGTGTGTGTGTGTGTGTGTGTGTGTGTGTGTTTTTTCCTTGCATGTGACTGAGGTGTGGGTAAACAGCAAAGGTTGAAGGTGGCTGTAATCCTCCTTTCCTCGCTGCTACAAGCAGGTCATCTCTCACTACCAAGCTACTCTGGCTTTTTGTGTCAGCAGGCAAGCTGTGTGTGTGTATATGTGTGTGTGTGTGTGTTACAAGGGTATAAAAGAGTTGTGACGGTGTAGGCGAGTTCTTCGACACTTTGCCTTCTCGTTTAAGCTTTGAAGTTTAGCCAATGTTCACTTCTTTCAGTGGGAAGCGTCCCCCGTCACTGGTATCAGTCAAACGACTGACGCAGGAACTCTGTCCTCTGTCACCGTCCCCCCCCCCACCGTGGGGACGGTTTCAAACTGGCAGCCGGGCCCCGGGGGTTAGAGGTCAGGGTTGCAACTCGCACCCGCTAGCATCTGACTCAGCACAGAGGATATTTTGTTTCGCGTGCACAGAGCACGAGTCAGCACTACCGAAAGGCCGAACAGACGCAGGCCCTCCACCGTTTGCGCTGCAGGTAGTTCGTAGTGAGAGTGCATACAGTGGAATGGCACAACAGGAGGGGAGGGGGGGGGGTGGGGGGGGGGTCTGTGGTTTGGATGGTTTACAGTTTTCTCACTCATCAAATTTCCAGTCACTCGCCCCACACGCTTTTTACTCTGACGTGTCCTCTTAATACCCTATTCATTTTCTGTGGTGTGGCAGATTCACACCTCTTTTCACACAGGCCAAGGAGCTGTCAGTGGTACTAATGGGATTAGCTGCTCACTAGTGGATCATTTAATGCACTTTAAAAAGTATTTTATTAACTTCCAATGTAATTTACCATCCTTCTTCCCCCATCTCATTGTCTTACAATAGGAAGCCCAGTGGGATTTTTTTAAATTATTGTTACCTATGCTATTTCTCACTTATTTCACTCCTAACTTCTCCCCTCCCTTCATCCATCAGTGTCCACTCTCTCCTCCCTCCATCTGCCTCTCCTTTATTCCACCAAAATCAGCCCATCCCCCCGTCTCTTAACGCTGACATAATATACCACCGCGCTTTATCCAGGCTAATTTCTCAACACAAATCCCTTTCTCCAGTTCACCCTTCTCTCACCCTGCAGCCCCCGGCCTTTGGTCCTCCTCCTCCTCCCCCCCAAAATCTTTTCACCCGGACACCTTTTTGTAGCCTCCTTTTCAATATCCAATTGAATACAAGAAGGCCAAATAGTAGCATCCTTGGTTTAATGTTTTGAGATGAAGGACATTGTCCTTGTTGTCAAGGAGAGATGAAAAGTTTAGTTCAAATTTAAAATTCAACTCGTCAATATTATATATATATATATATACTGTATATAAAAAATGAAAAAAACTGCAGCAAAACCCCCATTCTGTCCTTTAGAGGGCGATAGTGGGCTGTGGACACTAAAGTATGCCTGATATGCTATGAATGACCATTGTACACATACGCAAACACACGCATGCCTGCCCTGACATACTACGATAACGCTTGGCAAAAACATGGCCCCTCTAATGTTAGCAGAGCCTGAGAGGGGCTCTGTCCGTCTCCGGTGGAAAACTACTGGGACCAAAACAGAGGATGGTCTGTGAGGAAAGAGGGGGACTGATGGAGGGAGGGGAGGAAGTCTGGACCACAGATAAGGAAACGAGAGGAAGAGCAGAGAGAAAACAGAGGTGCATGGATACGATGTATACTGAAGTTTATGAGGTATAGCTTTATGATGCCGGATTGTATGTGTGGACATTTGACAGTGTATTGAATACAGCTATATCAGCAGGGTACACACAAGGTCCTCTCATACCGAATGGGTGGGATGCATAGGAAGCGTCATGGAGATGTCCTATGCTGATCGTAATTGATTGTTCTGATGTGGATCCCATCTGGGAGATTATGCTGGGAATGATCCACTGGGACATTTAAAATGTGTATTAAGCAATTCATATAATGGTTACACAATACAACCCAACAACCCAGATACACATTTACTGACTATAGAGGACAAAGCATAATCATTACATCCCAGGGCCATAAATATAGAAAAAGCCAGAAGGATGATGTTTTTCTGTCTACGGGTCAGATTACAGACCCTTTTGTAATCTATGTTGGTGTGTGGGAGATTCTGTTCAGATTACAGGCCTTCAACCAGACGGGACATCGGCTGGGGAGGGGGGGAATAATGAGTGGAAAGAGAGAGGGAACAAAATGTATGAAATGTACAAGTTGAGTGGGTAAATTGAGGGGGGGGGGCAGGCGGGGTCTGGACTCCAGGCTACACGTATATATACGTGTCAGGGCAGGCCTGGCGGCTCTAATAACAGGCAGAGCCAGACACCGGAGATAAACAGACTATTACATTGCACCAAACGCCTGATAAAGACCCCGCACAGAATACATGGGAAATAAAGATGGGGGGGGCCCCCCTGGATGGATGAAAGAGACAAAAAAGGAGAGGCTGTGTTTAATCGTTCCGGAAAAGTAGAGATTTTGAATGCCATGGAGTCAGTAAGTACGCAGGAAAAAAAGAAGGGAAAAAAAAAGGAGATGGAGCGCTTGGGGCCAGCGTGCCGTCTGGGAGGAGACCCAGCTGTTGGAGAGAGGGAAAGATGTGAAGATGGGGAAAGGAAGAGATGTGTTCTGTCTAGTGAGAGAAAAACACACGCACACACACACACACGCACACACACACACACACACACAGCTGACAGAGTCGAGTATAGTAACAGCGGGGAGGAATGCTGGCTCTGGCTAATATTAACATCCAAGTCTTGCCTGTTGCCCCCCCCCCCCCCCCCCCAGTGTGTGTAAGTGTGTCACACATCGATCACGTCTCGGTAAGCCCGCTGACGGTAAAGGCCGCTCCTTTATTTCACTCTGACGTTGGCCCGACTCACGTGCTGCCCGTCACAAAACAAAAATAAAAAACACTTCCTGTAAAAGGCTGGTACGTACGAGCGAGGAGTCTCTCTCGCACACGGTCGGCACAGGCAGAGACACGTAGTGTAAAGACAAGACCAGACCAGATTAAGAAAACCATCTGTCCATCTGTCATTGGGGAAACTCAGACGTACACAAAAACACACCGGCGTATCAAATCACTGCAGGTCTTAACTTACATACACTGCGTTTAGAGAAAAACACACACACACACACACACAGCTGAAGCCAATGTACATCACGTCTCTACACTCCTCGACATGAATGGGCAGACTGCTGCCATCTGGTCACTGTCCTCCACCTAAGACAAATCACTGCTGCTCAATCAGACCAGGAATCAATTAGCATTAATTAGCCACGGCCCACTGCAGTCACAGCCCCGCTGATGGATCACCGTGGGCCTCAACAGGTGACCTGTGATTGATCACTGGAGACCGGTACCGGACGGCTGGGCTTTCAGCTGTAAAGCACAATACAAGAAAGGATGGAAGGATAATAAGGGAGTAGAGTCAAAAGGTGAGGAAGTGGAACTTTGGTCAGCCAATTATGGTTTGAATTCATCTTTTACCTGCAATTATCTTCCTGACTGTCATTTTTATGGCTGACCACTCACTATTTCTCTTCACCTGTCAAGTGGACAACTGAGAATGGAAAATTGAAATCGTCTCGATTCCACAGAAGTGGGACAGGAGACAGAAGAACAAGCCGAGGCAGTGATACATCTGCTATGTGTCTTCGGTTGCACGTGTAGCTGTTATATCAGAGTTATATTATGCTTTTTCCTCCGGCACGACTCCTATTTGACAGCAGTAACAGTGCAGGACAGTAGCAGAGACAACCCTGGACCTTCTTAGTGTCTTCTTCCTCATTTGAAGGAAAAGGTCCCCTTGAAGGTCCAGTTTCCTCTTTTATCCGATCCAAACATTTCCTCTCTACCGGTTACCTGTCTCACCTGCCGTACTACGTGTGTGTTGTGACTCAGGTGTAAAACTGGGTGGGCCAACCCCTGGCCTAGTGAGTCACACATGGAGTACCCCATGACGACAGGGCTTTCCATTAGACTTCTTATCCAATTATCAGGACAATTGTTTTTCTTGTTAAGGGCCTCTTTTTTTTAAAGCACCGTGTGTATTTCCCTGTGTCTTCTTGAAAAGGGCAATTAGAGAGTTGCAATGTAATCAAGACAAGACTAAAAGGCCGTAATGGCTTTTGCCCTCGTTTCGTCTCGGTGGACGGGTTTTAGAATCGACCCATCTCGGCAGTAAACGACCGTCCTCTTGTTTCAGCCCGCTGACAAAATAACACCGCCTTTTGAGCGCGGGGATCACTCCCTCCACCATAAAAGCTCAATAAATCGCACTGCGATATTACAAGTCTGCAAAGCTCCATCGATCCCACTGAGTGGTTGGATGGCATTACATTTCTGACCTCAAAATAAAATAATCAGCAATAGAGCCTCTTACTCTGACACGCCAACACATCGGGCTCTGAGAAAAACACTAACACACTGGCTGCCTTGATGGGATTGTGAAATTAACCTACTGATTCATTTTATATTTTAAAGGCGTTCCATGACACACACACACACACACACACACACAAGGTGCAGTTCTTACAGACAGCATCACTGGCCATGTCCATACTGGCCAGTCTATTTTCTACTATTAGAGTATGTCTGGGTCTATGTGTTGGAGTTAAATATAGTGGTCCATCTGTCTAGCCATTCACTCACTATCTCCGGATTTTAAACCGTACAGCTGCTGCTGCTGTGTAGTACTATTAACCTGATCATGATCCTGTAAGACGAGTTTAAAAAAAAAGAAGAAAAAAAACTACACACCTTAGACGTCACAACAACAACAACAACAACAACGAGCTTAGTTGTAACCGTTCAAGAGCTTAAGGACGCGCGGCGCCATGCGGATTACGTGGAGACTTTACAGGTAGAAAATGACAGAAACACACGGACTCAGCAGTGAGATTAGACAACTCCGGGCACACGCGCACACGCGCGCAGCCACAACGGCGGCGGGTCGGTCGGAAGCAGAATCAGGACTTACTTGGGATTAGAGCCGTTCCAGTAGACGCTGTGTCTCTCCGCACGTGCGAACCAGGACCCGGTGCTCATCGCCAAACACACCAGAAACACCAAATCCATCCTGGCTCTTCTCCGCAGGAAGCTCGCCGAGTTCAATGAGCGATGCTCTAAGAAACGTCGCTGCCGCTGGAGACTTTAGTGCGTAATGACGCGCGCACGAGCAGCGTGGAATCTACGCTACGGAAGCACTGAGAGGAGTTCAATTGGATGTGGTCGAGCGGAGCACTGTCGCAACTCTTTGACTGCTTCACGAGAGCGCACCTTTCGGTTTTATTTGGCCTCGGCTCCACCCCTCGTCTTGGTGCCAGCCAATGGCTGAAAGATAGTCGGAAAGCCCCGCCCACCGCCTGCATCCACTGGAGAGCCTCACAGCTTGCACTTTACACCAAGAAAAAGAAAAACACGAAAACAACCCGCCTAGAACGAGCCTATAATAAAACCGTATGAGCATAATAAAGACATATAAGGCAATGAGGTGACAAGTCAAAAACAATTACGGTCCATAGAATAGGAAAAAGTTAATCAATAATAGAAAATTAACAACGCTGAAACACATATCAATGCAGGACAATGGGTATTGTTTTATATTTATGAGCAACTGAATCAATATTCAACTTTAGCCAGCTGTGAATTGGTTTTACCAGACTTTAAAATAAATATGATCACCAATAATAGAATATAATGGAAGATGTATCATAAAATAAAATAAAGTGATTTCATATTAAATTTACTTAACAGGTTAGGCTAAATGCGTGGATTTCAAATGACAGTATTTTGTAAAGGTTCCTAAAATATATTCCAATATATTGTCATTAAGTATCATTATGCAGAATACCCTCAATCAGTGTAATATGATGTCATCAGATCATAATGCAGTAATACATCAATATGTACAATGATGTCAATACTAGTTTTGGCTGCTTTATATATACTATATACTTATAAATTCATATGAACAGTAAACACTACAATAAGGATTAGGTAACATACCTAATAATATACATTTTTTCATTCCACCACAAACAAATAGCAGATTATTTATTTTGATATTCAGGTAAGTGAATTCACACATACATTGTGTGTGGGTGTTAGTCGTTGTTGGAATTGTGTTTTTGTTGTTGTTCTAACACTGTTGTGTGGGTGTTGCATTGTGTTGTGACGTCCTTTATGGTGCAATTGCATTGTGTTAAGTTGTTATCATGAGTTGTAATACAAGTTTGTCAACTCACAATATGAGAAGGTTTTTTTTGTATTGTGCTAAAATGCATGTTGGTGCTGCAGAATATTACATATTAAATAGATTTGTCCCAGTTTTTGTGTGGTAATAACTTGAGAACCTCTGGCTCCGGTTGTGTAGGCACGCTGGTGCACTGCTTACCCTTTGTCAGATAGTTAAGAGCTACTGCTGCCCTATCAGCCGGTCTAATCTTCTAGGGCTCCGCTTAGCTGCGTCCCCAGACAGGTAACTTCAGAAAACAACCTCACAGATGGAGTGGATAAACTCCAGACCACGGGGTGTCAGCGGGACTGTGGCCCCAGCGGGAGACGGCTTCCCTCGGGCAGGGAAGGGGCCCAGCCGGGGTGAGCTGGTTCAGACAGGGAAACCTTATGTGTGTCTGTGTGTGTGTGTGTGTGTGTGTGTGTGTGTGTGTGTGTGTGTGTGTGTTTGTGTATTAGTATGCATAGACGAGCTGAGTGTCTGACTCTATCTAGGCTTGACTGGGCAAGCAGACACGTCCTGGCATTCTGAGGATCACACACACACACACACACACACACACACACACACACACACACACACACACACACACACACACACACACACACACACACACACACACACACACACACACACAGACTGTAGAGCCCATAGACAGCGGGGGGTTAATCACAGTTGACGCAGCTTTTCCGCTCCATCCTGTCTGCAAAAATACAAAGAGGAGAAGAGGAGTATGTATGTAACATAGTATGTAAATGTACAGTTCATAATAAACTCTCTGTATGATTTCACAAGTCACAGCTCAGACACCAGACACTGCTTCTAACAAAATGTATTGATTTCCTCTAAGGGATGACTCAAATGCAAAAGCTGTCGAAGGAACCCTCATTTCTCAACAACCACACAAACGTCTGCTCTTGATGCTTAGATGTAACATATTAGAGTGAAAACAGACGGAAGCACAAATTTATAAATACACAACCCACAAATACACCTCCTCACTGCTGCTGAGACCAAGAGTCACACGACTGGGATCTACACATCTACACACTGAGAGAAACACGTGTGGCCTCATATGATAGTGTTGATGAATTGAAAAAGGAACTCACAGAAAAAGTGTTTCGAGATGATAGAAAGCGCAAAAGCTCAAAAATTGGATTAAAGGTCGTCGGGGTTAAATCCTGACAGCCACGCAAACCCCTCAGTAAACGGATATCCGCCTTGTTTATTTCTAAAGCACCTGTCTCCGGGCGTCACAGTATCTGCCACGAGTTGGTCAACTTGTGGTGAAAATCCCACAATTACATAACTTGTACAACATCTAGGGAGAGCTTTGGGAGGAGGTGCGTGAAACAAAAACAGATGGTTTTGGGGAAGAGGAAATTATAGCTGAGCTCAAAGTCCCCTAAGCCTTTATCAATTTGATGTCCGGCTCTCTTCTCCTCTTCGCTCATCCCGCCGGCCTGAGGTGGGAAATCACAGCTGGTCAGAGAACTCTGTCCAGAAGGGTTTTCCTCAGACGCACAGAAGAATAGCAGCAGGCGAGAGACTCCGCCAAAACGAGGCGGAGGGAAACTTTGAGGAGTTAAGGGTGTTGCACACGAAATAGGACATCGAAACACGGGGCGTCACCGAAAACAAAAGAAGGAAGCAAACAGGGAGAGAAACTGCTTTACAGGCGTGTGCATGATCACATACGCCCAAACACGTGTGTGCACGCACAGGTTTTTAATGGAGTTTGAAGCTGTGTAGGAGTGCTGCTGTCATTCATTAAAAAAATAGAAGAAAAAACATATTTTATCTAGGTGAATACATATCTTCTTCTTTTGTGTTGCCCTGACTTTAACACGTCATTACTCGTCGTGCCCTTGAGCCTCCTCCACAACCGCTACTGTGCTGTTTGTGCCTCTCCTGCCTTGCCTCTCCCTCAGAACACAACCCTGGCTGTTATTGGAAAAAAAAAAAGGTCATAGAGAAGATCAACATGATGAAACAATCCAAAGGGTATAAAGGGACGTGCTAGATCACTGCCATATGCTCCTTATTGACTCTAGTTAATCACAGATTTCTTTTCAAATTGTTTCCTTTCGTTCACCCAACCTCTGTCATTACCCCAAGCTTAGGCTTGTTAACACTTGGCATCGTTTCATCCACACATTGGACAGCTTGTCACCCTGCTGCCCTCTGTCCCTTTGTCCCCGGCCTCCTGCAGGGCCCCGCGGCCTTCTGGCTCATAGCGGCACACTCCGACAAGATGCTCCTTCTCCGGCAGCACAAAGGCACGTCTCCCGGCGCCTTTTCACACCCATGCATCTGCATACAGGTGGTCGCCCCACTCAGGCTCGGGGAGGCACACTTTCGCTTCCGTGGGTCGAGATTCAGCCCGGTTGAGTTTAGAGTTTTCTCCTCAAAGACAAACTCTTAATTAGGAGGGGTGTGTGGAGGGTGGCGATGTGCAACAGGTGAGCACAAGGTATAAAAAACAAACAAAAAAACAAGCCAAGGACACACGCATGCAAACAAGCAGAGACAATGTTGCACGTGTGTGTCGGTAGGGGGTCGATTGGTTTCCCCCCCCCCCCCCCCCCCTCTCTTCCCCTACCGGACTAACACTGGCTCATTATTCAGACTGCAGGAATCATTAACTCGCCCAGTCAACAGGGACACTTCACTGGTCCGCTCCATCCCTGGCGCTCTGTCGTCCTTTCTGTCTCTCTGGGACTCTCACTCCCCATGTCCACACACACACACACACACACACACACACAGCAGGACAAACAAAACCCGGTGAAATATTTAACAAAACGACTCGTGCATCTCCTGCATTGCTTCTGCCATCCTTTGTTTCTCCATTTTTTATGTTCATCTGTTCATTTATTTCCACCGGCTCCTCATTGGCCACCAGCCAGAACGTGCTCAACTTCCTCTCGCCTTCTTTTTGCGTTGCATTCACATACTTTACTAGAATCTTTCCCCTTAATAATCATGTATGCTTTCCTTTCAGTTTCACTACTTCGCCCCCCCCCCCCCCTCTTAAAAGTACCTTGGGCAGTGCGTTTGTTAGGAGAGAATCCATTATCCTCCTCCATCCTCCAACCTCCTGTCCTCTTTATCCCTCTCTCTCTCCATCTCTCTCTGCGGCTCCCTCTCTCTTCCTCTCTCCTCTCCTCCCATGGTCCTGGCCCCAGCCCTATATTCATTAACATAGTGTTAATGATCCCAGATGGACTGACATGTACTCTGTGGGGGCGAAGTGTGAGTGGCTTCTTCCAAGGGTGTGTGTGGGTGGTTGTGTGTTTGAGTGCATGTGTATGCACGGCTGTTGGGTACATTGGCCTAGTTGTGTGTAGCCTACAAAGTAAATGTGTATACAAGTGTAGATGTGTTCACTTTGGCATTTAAGTAAGAAATAGATAGTTGCCTCTCTCCAGCAGGTCGCTCAGTTCTAATGATATGCATATCTTAAGCCCTTCTGTCAGAAAGCCAACAATAAAATTGATCAGACGGCCGCTGAGCAGAGATGGCGGTTCATGAGGAATTTGTTCTGCCTTTGTGAGGAACAAAGAACTCTGTTTCATCACTTTAAATTTGTACCACAACTTTGTCATTCATATTTCTTATAGACATTACATGGGGGACACCTGAGGAATTCCTCATATAGAACAAACCAAACAAGAACAAAAAAAAATGTAAACCGTGTGACGTGTGCTCACGAGGCACGAGGCGCTTCAGTCTGCTGACCGTTTCATAGCCGGAAGCAAAAAAGACGACACAAACGGACTAAAGTGACTTTGTCCCCGAGACATTGGTACATGAAATCTCGTGAATGAGCCAAACGAGTGCACTGAATCCAGAACTTCTCGCAGAACACATGGAATTGTTACTGCCAGCTGTCGATTTGGGGAATGGTGGGACACCACCGTCGACCATGCAAGCTCGTACAAGATAAACAATGCGCAGACCCCCCTCGGAGAATTAAGCCGACGTACTGTAGGTCTCCGCAAGAAAAAACGCATTCCTCACAACGTTGAACTACTCCGACAATAATTTGGGTTTATTTCAAGGGAGATGAAACAATGCAGCTTACACTTATATTTCAGACAGTAGAGCGTTTCCAACTTCTGGAGATTTTGGAGAAGGCTCTCAACACGACAATGCCATTGTTTGGAAACCAGAGCCATAAATAAACGGTTGTGTCCCGGCATGCGGCGACTCCTGACCTCCAGAATTCATTTCACTCCTCCAGGAGGAATTGGAATGCCGTGCGAGACCAACATCAGTCTTTGACTTGACTCACTAATGCCTATGCCAAGTTCTGCATCCATGTTCTCAAATGCTTCAGAAAGCCACAAGGTCAAAAGTCCACGGGGCCGTCTAGCTGACGTTGCAAATTGTTGGAGCCAAACACAACAGTGTACTGATTAACCATTATGATTTATCCTCCTTCTTTTTTTTCAGTCTAGTGACCCTTAGACTCACAACACGCATGCTATGCTGAATGCATCTATGGATAGACTCAAAGGATCAACAAGTTAGAGAAGGCGAGAAGTTAATAGCCTGCGGCTAACCAAGTTTAGGTGCTGTGGTGCACACACACACACAAACACATGGACACACACCCTGCTAAGGTTACAATGTTACAGGTGCTAGGGCAGAGTGCATGTATGTGTGTCATAGATACTTGAGCATTCCCTAAATGCACACACACACACACACACATTGCCCGACCCCTTCCAAATATACTTTACTGCATGCTCACCAGCAGCATAAATCCAAACCTACACGTAAAACGGCAAAACATACCAAGACAACTCAACTTCATCTTTCAAAGTGTCTTCATCCCTCGGTGGTGTTTCTTTTTCTTTCTTTTGGGTTCGTCTGCCTCCTGTTCTGTCTCCCTGTTCTTTCTTTGTCTATCGTTGGCACGGTTGCGTTCGTTGCATAATCGCACAGTCGCTTAACTATCGAGAACGTTCAGTCTGGCACTTATCAGGGGTCTGTCCCTGTTCCATTCCACTCATGAACACACTTAACACAGGAGCTCACCCACACACAAACACACACTTTAAATCCATCTAGACCATCATCGTGCATCGCTTGTTTTCTCACGTTGAGGCCCAATGATAATGTTCTAGTGGAAACACACGTGTGGTGAGATGCAGTTAAACCTCCAATGTAACGCTGTAAATTCCACCCGCATTCAGCTGCTCAGCCACGCGGCCACATGTGCTGGTGTGTGTCACACTTTTAAAAAGCAGTATTTTTCTTTCAGGTTCCTGTAAAAGGCACCAAGCTTAAACTGTGCTGATAGGGATAAGAGAAGAAAGAGCGGGTCATCCAGAAAGGGAGCACAGATGGGCTTATCGAAGAAATTTCCTAATAAGAATAAATCCGTCAATGCACAGAAAACTGAATCTAAATCAAAGCACTCAGTTTGAAACAAGTGATCGTCACAACCTACTGGGCATTTCCAATTGAGAGAAAGGAATATATTTAAATTTCATATATTTATATTCATATATTTTTTGTTTACTTATGCAAACTCATGTCTTTTAACACCTACATTGCTTCCGCGAGTGACATGTTGGCATACAGTAAAGTCATTCGTCTTTAACCAGTAAAGCACGCTTAACCACCCGCATCAGGGTTCTTAACCACAAAGGGTCGTCCACGCAAACAGGTAGGAATGCTTCACTTGAGTGATTTACGGACGTGCCGTCACTGAAATCATCACAGTTAGCAAAGTGCGGACAGGTTGTTTGTTGAGTTGTGTGATGACAGCAGGTGATGTGTTAAGGAAAGGTCAGGTCAAGCTGTGGAGGTTACTGGGAGAGTTAAAACGGGTAATGAATGAAAGTTCAGTTGGGCCGGTGGTCTCCTAACAGCTAACAGATGGCGTCCTCTACCAAAATGGACTAATGGAAGAAAATAGCCCGATTCAGTAAGGAAAGAGGCTCATGGGGATCTGATGGATGTTTTTCATGACATTCAGTTGCAAAGAAATCCAGATTATTTTGGGGAAGCCTTTTCACCAGGGACTATACTCATTAGAATAAAATGTTCTGTTCCGATGGGGGCTTTTATAGGGCTGTCAGAGAGGGAATATGCTTAAGACCAATATGTCACTGTGGCATGGATCACAACTAGTGGAGTCTCCAAAATGAATGTGATGCATTTTGTTTCATTTAGTAGATTACACGTCCCTTGATGAAAGAGTAAGATTGAGAGTGAACTCCAAGCTAAATTAAAGTAAGATGGCTGCATACTTGTACAGTGAAAACAATATTTGACTTTGATCGCTGCCATCTGTTTCGGGCCAAACTTAACTTAAAGGACATGAACAATTGTGTTTACTTGTAAGGGTTCATATGTCTTATATGGGTTCCATGATATATTGAACTCCAAATGATATGTAGAGAAACATTAAAGGAAAGGTAAAGCAAAACCGATGGCAAATGTACCTATAAGCTCTCCCCTCTGATCCACAATGACTAAGGAGGACGTCATGTGATACAGCCCTCCAGCCTGAATCCAGGTTACCTGGGGATACATGTGAAGATCGGGTCATGAGGCGAAACCAAGAACAGCCAAGAAAGGTACCGGAAGGGAATACTGACCTCCTCGTAGTCTCCATTCTTACTTTTATACGATTAAAACCAATCGCATTAAGGTGTCCACGTCTATACCGGGGGGGGGGGGGATGAAGAGAGAGGAGGCGCAGTTAGTCTGGTTATAACAAGCTTAAGGTTACGGCTGTGAGCTTCAAGCCATGATACATCATCTCTCTAAACTCTAATATCGATCTGATCTCGTCTTCATCCGGTCTGAACCGCAAACTCCTTTTTTAAATCTCACATCTGTTTTTGTTTTAACTGTGGAGAGCAGAAAGTATTAGAATGTTTCATGTGGCATCACAGAGGATTAAGTTTATTGTCGTCATAGTACATACGGTGCTCCTCCCCTCTTTATTTTTCTCCCATCCGACAATGGAATAATGGGTCTTATCCCGTTATTTGACGTTACACCTAAATGGGTTAGCGTCACGGGCTTTGCCTTTCACAGGAATGCGTGTGTGTGTGTGTGTGTGTTTGTGATACTATGTGTACATTCTGGAGTGGGTCACTGCAATTGGCCTGAAACAGTCGATGATGACCTCATCAACATCACATCAGACACATGCTTGCTCCTGTTTGCTCCAGTTTGCATCGTGTTAATTTAGTCAACTCACTTAAACTGTTCACTCCTAATGCATTTACATGTATGTCTGTGTTTTCTAATGTGTTGGATTGTGTGAATATGTCTCCTTACTATTTTACATTTGGGCGCCACTGGGTCAAAGAAAATGATCATTCTTCACTTCAAACATATTATAACTCTTCCAAATCACCGCAGGTGCATTCAGCATTCATGGGATCCAACAATCAGCGCTGGTATGGATTATTTTTTTAAATGCCCACTTTGAAAATTGATTTGTGCTGCCGGGCTTCACTCCGTGTATTTTGTGGGCACAGAAAAACTGGTGGAAGTTATACAGAGTAAACTTGAAATTTCATTAAAGTAAGCTCGGCGGATTACACAAATGCCAAATCAATCAGTGAACCTTGACAGCTCGGAAAAGCTCTGAAGCCGGGCTCTCTCGAGGTTGGCATATTCAGCGAGGTGTGTATTTTTGCTGATAAGCGAGTTAACGGTAACCTGCCCGCGCAATTGAACATGTTGCAAAGACATTTGAAGTGGAACTTTAAAAAAAAAGAGAGTGTAATAAGTGTAAACTTGGCAAGTGCAGCGCCCACTGTGATGTGTGTTTCTTTAAGCGCAGTGGTCAGTGTATAAGTAAGTGTTTTCTCACTATTCTGGGGGAAAACTTAATTGCAGTCCTTGACTGTGGTTAGCTCACTCTCGTGCTAAAACTACTTTCTGTGACACACACACACACACACAGACACACACACACACACACACACACACACTGGACTGATCCCTGTAGTTTTGCATCACCTCTTTGCTGGCCTCACCTCCATCATGACTGCACTGGAAACTATTCCCTCATCACAAATGGCTGCCAACAAGGTTGCTGGTTCAATTCCCTCTCCAGATGTTTTCTCTGCAGAAGCAGCGTAGGGGAAATGTAGAAAGCTGCTCAATAGGTCAGCTCTGACATTTCTAATTACAGAACAGGACATTGCAAGGAGAAGGCTTTTAAAGTGCCAGCGTGTAGCATTTGGTGGATTAGTCTGAAAATAACTACAATTCATTCTTTGAATATTTCTGGAAAATATGCAGCTTATGAAAAATAGTTTCTATTTACATAGTGACTATAGAGGGGAATTATCCGTCATAATCTCAGTTTCTATTGAAGTCCATAGGAGCGATCCGGACCTGCTGTTAGACCCGTTTGCTCACAGCTAATGGCTGGGACTTCTTTGCAGCAAAAGAATATTTGTCACGATATTTAAGTATTAAAATAAGTCAATGCTGACGTTTGGTTTCACACAGGACATGAAGAGTGGTCTCTTTAGTGTAAATCCTGTGCTAGCTGGACCCACTCATCCACCCTGACCTCCTCAAATGCACAGTTAAGCAGACTATGATTACATAGTTAAAAACGTTAAAAACGTTAAAAACAAACGCAGGCCTAATCTGGGAGAACATGTGTCTCACTCAAAACTGGCAGTGCAATTTTTTAGGGGCACCAGGCTGTCAGAGTTACTGCCGTGATTACAATCAGGCCCCGTCTATCGGGCCCTGGTGTTAAAACCACCCATGGCTCTCATTAGAGGACACTGGCTAATGAGTGTGTTCCACACACATCCACTGGGAACACACATAAACACACACGCACACACACACAGTTGTATCCAGAGTTCACTGCTTTTACTGGGTTCTGGCGAGCTTAATTTCACACTTTTGCCCTAAGTGGCAGACACCCTGAGACGGGTGTGCTTTTAAATAGAGCTTTTATGAATGGAGCTAGGAAAGAGCCAATTAAGAGTGTGTGATTCCAATTATGCCGTTCATTTTACTGTGCTCCAGTCCACAAGGGGACCAGGGAGCGCAGGAAATGAGGGTGGATTTTAAGGCATAAATAAAATGAAGGTAAAAGAGGAAATGTTTCTAGAAATATAACGACTATAAAGAAAACGGAGAAAGAGGCAGAGACAGCGAGGAGGGGGGAGAAGAGTGGGGAAGCGGGATGGGGTAAGAGCAGGTGGGGGGGGGGGGGGGGTAACCTGATCTCGCTCCTGATAAAGCCAAATTTATTTTGGAGGGTAACAGAAACAGCTTCGTGTCACCACGCAGATCTACAGCGCTGGGCAGAAGAGGAACGTCTCAGTCTGAGAACGTCAGAGAGACTCAATGAGGTAGAAATATGTGGATTTGGGTTCAGGAGGTACTACACAAAATGAACTGTTGCATTATAAAATGAAATAAGTGTTTACACTGGCACTAAAAAGGGGGACGGAAGGGAGGACCGGGAAATGCGTGTGCACTGATTGAACGAAAGACGAAGACAGCCTGCATTTCGCAATGTGAAATAAACCACCTATTAATCCCCTAATGTCACATGATCCAAAATGATTGACAGTCAGACAACGGAACACGCGAGCAGCTGTTAAAGAAAAACGCGTGAGGTCAACTCAAAATGTCAATGAAATCACTGTTTTTTCTTGGGAGGCATACTCTTAAAGCACACACAGTTCTGGTCCATAGTGGCCTCTGGGGACTGGGTGGTCTATTTTTGAGTGTTTGGGTGGGGTTGAATATGCTTTGGGGTTGAGCAATGAAGTGTTTGGCTCTTGTTGAACTACGTCTGTGTGCTTGTTGGCACTGTCAATGCTTTATTAGGATTGGTGTGGACTCTTCTGTGGACAAAGACTTAATGTGTGGACATACAGCGGTTTATACAAGACCAGCATCACTCACATTGTCTCTCTGACCCGCTAAAGAAAATATTGGAAGACAAAAAAAAAAAAAAAAACGGTATGCAGCATGTAAACATGGAGTGCGTCCAATTCATCAGGGGGAGGGACAGACTGCCCCTCGACCTACATCTCACCGTCCATAGTTTCACACATCCAAAGGTTGGGCCAAGCCGTACTTATGAGCAACATCGTGGGGTTGATGTCATCGCAATCATTGCGGCTCAGAGGATCTCGGTCCGCTGCTGTTGGTGCGTTGTTCCTACAGATGTGAGAGAAATGAAGGCTGCACTTTTGCTGGCGTCAGTTAGGCAGAGATGTCAGAGGACAAACTGTGTTTTGGGCAGTTTTCCCAGACATTCCCAGACCCCTGTTTCCTCATTGCACATTTCAGTTCTAGAGTCTCTGCAAATCAAGGTCAAAGCAGTCAACCTGGACAGGGGGGCTTGGTATAGGTGCAGGTCAGAAGGATAAAGCGGATCTCTAATCAATCGGTGAGCTGTCCGACACGTTGTCCTGATTCTATCGGCATATTGTGGAGAGATGAAAGGTTTCTGCAGCCGCAGAAGGACGAGAACGGAGGACCCTCCTTCCGACTGGCCAGTCCAGGTTACCCTGGCAACAACTGAAACAACTGGGCATTATTATGGGATGTAGAGATGGTGATTTACAGACCAACAAACCAAACACTCATGGATGCTAATATGACAGAATGAATGCTCATGTTAACGTGGCGTATTGCCATGTGTGAGTGTACGTGCGTTAAGTCATGGCATGATAAGCGTTTGTGTGTGTGCACCTTGTTCCAGAGCAGATAAGAGCGCCAGCGAGAAGGATATAAAACAAGAGGCTTGTTATCATAATTCGATAAAACTTTTATCTGGTGTAGGTGCATAGTTCACCTGCTTTTTGAAGAATAGACTCTGATAGTCGGGTGGCTTTGGCCTGAAAGGACGATGTACGCTGTAAACTCGGCTTCTTTTAGCGAGACTGGCTGGAATCCATTGAACTTCCACAGAGGCACAGCAATACTCACACAGGGTCTATTGTCCCTGCCTCAGACCACCATTGTGTCGGTGTGAGCATGCATGTGCATGGTTATTGCCTCGCGCACTAGTGTGTGCAAGGTATTTGTTGGTCTGTGTGCACGCCAGAAGGTCGTAGGACAGGAAGCCCTTGGACTCACGTGCAGAGTCAGATTATAAAGAGTTTTGAGATGGAGAAAAAGAAGAAAGAACAGAAAGAAAGACTAAGAATCCATGTAGCCTTTTGTCCCATTAAAGAGGGTGAGATCATACCTGCTGATACACTGTTTATATCGTGCAGAAACACTCCTCGTGTTTACCTCACCGCCCGCTCTGTTTTCCTTCATCTGACTCTACAACCAACGCTAATGTCCACTCAAGTGTGATGTCATGCTGATGTCAGCATTATTCCAGGCACTGAAACTTAAAGCCTTCTGCCCAGCACCGAAATCCATAATACCAGTTTAGTACCACTCTCGTACAGCTGGAAGTTGCCTGTTCTTCTTACCTCAGATTTTGTTATCGGGAGGCGCTGAAAAGAAAATTTGCTGCATTGAAATACACTTCAGATCCAACCATCACTATTGTGGAAGAATTCACTATTGTCTTTAACAAAAAGCCAAATAAAATGAATAAATACGCATAATACCTGCCATCCAACACCTCTAAGAAAGCAGATTAGATTCAATTTAAAAAAAGAAAAATAGCATAAATCATAAATACGGTACGAAACCAACCTCAAGTTGCAAACCTTTGGAGCAGCAGTAAGGAGTTGCACAACATCTATTGACTACACGTCTAACAAAGGCGGCGTTGATTCTAGGTCAGAGGGGATCAAAGGCTCCGGTCGGCCTCCTCCTTGTTTCGCGCTTGTATTTAACTCGGTTTGCCTTCGCCGCTGTTTTCCCCGTCCCACAGAGCTCTCGCTGTGTCCGTCAGAACTCTGCTCAGCAAAGAATCCAAACAGAGTTCTGTTTGTGTCCAATGGGAAACAATTAGTTCAGTGTATAAGTGTTACCGTGTGTGTGTGTGTGTGTGTGTGTGTGTGTGTGTGTGTGTGCGCTTGATGCCTGGTGGGTGTGTGCCGACGTGAGAAGAGCAGGCGTTCAAGGCCGTCACTGAGCAAACTCATCAAGCGTCCATTTGTCAGAGCTGAGACGGGACCGAAGCAAGACGTGAAGCCAAAGAGCAGAGCAGAGAAGAGAGAGATTTTGAGGTATTCAAAACAGAAATAGGGTGAAAGTTTGTTCGGGTTTAATGATTGCAGAACCTTTAGTCATCTCTGGCCAGGAATCCTTGTGTTTTGGATCGCGGGTAGCAGCGGATGTAAAAAAAAAAAAAAAAATGAAACGCACCCACGCCCACCTGACCACACACACGACAGAACGTCGCCTATTGTTGCAAATGATTTGCATGCAATGTTACAAGTGATGGAACTGATGGTACTAATCGGACACTGTGACAACAGCCGGGCAGAGCTGTGCCACTGAAAAACATAATATTATTCACAAAGACATTATAATAGTTGCCAAAACAGTGCCTTGTTCTCAGCTCATCATTTGAATCCCAGCATCTAAATATACACGAGTAACTTAGAGTGAGCTGAAAATAGTACAATGTCACCCTCCTCATGCAACTCTTAATTTCACTTTGAAATATTCATAAAGAAAGTGTTTTTTTTTGCCATATTATGTTTACATATCCTTCACCTAACGGCGCACCCAATAATACCAATAATAGCACTAATTAATCACAATCAAGATCTTTACACCAGTGACCTTGATGCTGTTCCTCTCGTGGGATAACGTGGAATGGCCGTTCTGTGCAGAGTCTCTCCTGATAATGGGTGAACTGTTGCAGAAGCCTTAGCTGAACGAGGTAGGCGGTAGAATCACAAAACGCCCGCGGCGGGTTTAGCTCAGAGTGCAAAATGATGCCATTAGCTGACAAGGAGGAAAGGTGGTAGAAAAAGGTAAGACGTGTGTTGTGGCTGTTTAACGAAGGGAACATTTGCCTCCATGAAGAGTTGCAAAGAGTTTCAGTGTGCAACCGTCACACAGACAGACTGGTTCATTTCTATTATATTATATGTTATGAGGTCAAACTATTATCACATTCATACGAAACTATAAGTCCACTAAAATCATTTTAAAACACAACCTTACGCACAAATACCAAATGAATACTTGTTTCCATGCCATCTGCACACTGAAGTGATAATTATATGGCAATATTATTCACGTCTTTTGCATTTCCATCCGTAGCACGCTGTGCATCTGAAATGCAAAAGAGCACCAATTTCACTATTGTTATGAACACTCTGTATCTATACTAACTATCTGTGTGCATGTTACTCTCCCAGAACTAAAGAACAAGGGAACTTACCATTTCTCTCATACTTTCAATAGTGTCAACTGGGAAGTAATCCTCTATTTAGAAGAAAAGCAGAAATGTCCACTTCTTCATGAGTAATAGACACAAAGACTATTCCTTCCACTGTCACCTTTGCATTCTACACCTACTCAACAGCTGGATACGTCCTGGCATGTTTGACAGGGTCAGTGAAAGTGGTTCTGGGAAATGTAGGAAATACTTCACTGAGGTTGAATTAGAACAACAAGTCTTAACACTGAACATTTAAAACAACAGTGTGAACAATATCCAGTAAAGTACTGGAAAGAAAGAGAACTGGAGTCGCACCTCTTCTTTGAGTCATGAAATAAATAAATATTTATTACAGGGTGATGTAACAAGGGAGCGTGCGTTGGTGTGAGTGTGTACTACTATCTCGCCATCTCTGTGCCTGCATATCCAGATGTTTCCAGATTGCTATTTCTTCTCTCTCTATCCCTCAATTTCCGTACCAGCTATCATCCATCATCCTTCGACCTTCTGTCGAGCCCCTCTGACTTACTGCTGTTGATGTGCGTAATCCCCACCTTTTATCTCTTTTCTCCCTCTCCCCCTCCCCTCGGCCATGTCCTCATCATGTATTTGTCTTTCCATCACTCCCTCCGTTTAATCTCATCTCTGATCCAAGCGGTATTTTTAAACCTGTCATGTTAAACTCATCTGTGGAGGACAAGTGTATTTATAGCTTGTACACTTGAATGATGTAACCCGGTAACACACACGTGTGTTAATATGGAGTTGATGCCAAAATGAATCAAGGACGGGCCTGCAGGATGTGTGTTGATGACGCGTTTCAATGCAATGAAACGTACTGCGAGTGTCATCGTGAGTGTGTATGTGTGTAAATGTGTGCGTTTATGTGTGAATGTCTTGACCCCCGTGTGTTGTTTTTCTGGGTCTTTCTTTGGGAGTATGTTGCACAAACTATTATGTGTGTCCTTAGAGAGAAGACCTAAGAAAGAACATGGGATTGAATCTTCCCTTGTGCGTTAAAGACTTACACTTTTTGTATAATTAACCATTTCTTTAATGATTAGATGTTTTCTAATCACTTTAATGTGTGCAAGATGAAACGTTTTGAAAACAGAATGCAACCTGGAAGGCTCGACGTCCCCGCTTGAGTTTACTGTAGTTTTTTACATTTTTTTTACAACCCAATTTACAAAGTTCTGATACCAACTTATTTGTAAAATAGGTTTAAAGATTGAATCATTCTTAGTCGAAAATGGACTGAGTTTGAAGCCTTGCCTTTGATAATAAGGGAGGCCGAGAAAAAGGGGGGAACTGATAATTGAATTATCTGAAGTTATACAATGTGCATTCTTTTGTCTTTCCACTGTGAGACACATGTCCAGCATTATGAGTCACATTGTCTCACACGTTGTGGCTCTGCCCTAGATCACGTTTCTGGAAACACAGAAATATGTTTCACCGTGATTCCAGAGTGAGATGATGCATATTAGCAGATTGTCAAGCTGTTATTCACAGGCGATGGCACCAACAACCAGATGTGCAACACCTTAAAATATTATTTCGGACTAAAAAGGGCCACATTTGGTCAATGGCTTTTACATGAATGTGCACAATAATATGTCCCAAAAAAGGGAAAAAAGATAATGATAGTCCCGCTGTGGTCAGTTTAAAACAAAGGCTTTATTTCGTGGCATTCGTCAGCATAAACATTTTCCACAACAATTGATTTATTGACATTTAAATTATTGAATAAAGTAGAAAAACATGACAATTACATCTGCAGACGGAGAACAGGGTGGGGGCTACTATGAGTTATGAACTTTCTTTAGAAAGCACACTGTAGGGATTGTAAGAGAATTAGACATTGTTGTTCACATTTACAGTTACGAATCAGGAGAACATTTGAATTTCACTTTGGTTTAATGAGCAACCATTAGTCTAAATCTAAAGGACTCGTGTCCTTGTCCCATTGCAGGAGATTAAAATAGGCGTTACGTTTGACGGATTGTGAAAGAGAACAATGTTACAGAACCCATCCCAAACGGGGGGGAGATTGACCAACCTTTGACCTGGTGAGGACTTAAGAACGTAAAGCTCCACTCCTCTAAAGGCAGAGGAGATGGTTTTAGAATTTCATAACTACACAGTTCCATCTGCCCCCAACACCCTCTCTGTGCCACCAGGGACCAGGCCCCACATATGAAGTCGTTCATCAATAAATCCCCCCCCCAACTGTAAGATTTACATCCCCATGACAGATTCTCACTGTTACGGACCCTTGCAGATCTTTCCTCTGACATTATACACATGACACTTTCATAATATATGTGTTTTGATGTTCTCTTATTCATTTGTTCATCATATTTTACTGTACACTTTCACATAAATCATGTCTCTATGTGAAAGGGCTCATACATCATACATCATCTAATGAAATTCAAACATCTGAACCTTTTGAAATGACTCAGTCGAAGAAAAAACATCTGGTACTTATCCCCCACATGCCAGAATGTCAGAAAACACAACTTTAAAAAAGAATGAACTCAGGGCACAGATTGAACCAGCTTGAGACAAACCCCCAAATCCCAAAGATACTTTTTTTAAATGTAGAATGTGAGGGTTGATTTGAGACAGATTACCGTCACTAGAAGTAAGGACGTCAGGACGCATGAAGACAGCTTTGAGAAACTCAACATGGAGCTCCTGCAACATTAAGCCATTGTTGATTTGTAATTAAATGAAACACGAAGATGAGAGGGGTTGCTGTCTTGAATAAATGAGGTTATGTGTGTTGGGGGGGGGGGAACTGGGTGATGAACTCATTTTAAAGGCTTTGGCGCCTCGGAGACGAGGGGGCGTGTTTCCCTCTTCGTGCTGCCACGTGCTAACAGATTCTAATCAGGCATTAAAAAGGACACACGTGTACAGTACACGTGTGATGACGCAGTGACAGAGTGTTATTTTCTGCTCATCACATCCTTTGAACCTGAAAGGCACAATAACCTACATTTTGAGGACGCAGGTTGCGGCACCGGGACATGTTGAGTAATCGGTGTGTGAGTGTGTGTTGGTGTGTGCGTGAGGCTGCAGTTGAGCTTACAACGAATGAGTCGACCACGAAGGCGTTGAGGTCTCATTATCAGGAATCAGGAATCTTTATGGTCAAAATATATGTTAGACATACAAGGAATTTGACATGGCGGTTGGTGCATGACATCGGGCAGTAAGACAACGAGACGATGGACAACAAGGCAAAGCAACACAGTGCAAAATGGCATCTTCAATTGACAAATGTATATACTCTTGGCAGAGGGTGGCAGAGGGAAGACTGATGGTGGGAAGATGAGAACCGGATGAGCAGAATTGCGTGTGGCTTGGAGCAGCTGAAACAGCTCGGCGGCAATCGGCTGACGAACAAGCTTCACTGGGAATTTTAAACTTGATGAAATGAATTAGACACGACCAAGAGTGTGGGGTTGAAACCACTTCGAAAGATGCCCAGCTCTCATATCGTTCCTTGCTGCACAAACTGATGAAAGGTATTTTAATTAAAACATTAACATTAACTCAGGTAAATTTGAAACGTTGAATCATTTTTATTCTCTTTGGTAGTTTGGCTGTTTCAAACAAAATCAATTATGAACTTTTGTCAACCAATCGATGAGTTGATTTAATCCCCAAAAAGCACCTCTTTCAAATCTTGTTTAACAGGGATGTGTTCATATGTTTCTTGGAATAAGTGATAAAAAAAAATGTTTTGGGGGAAAAAAGACATACAAAAATGAGTAATTTTATAACGGGACAACCTTAGGGCATCAAAAAAACTATTTTTGGCATTTACCATTTAGACATAAGGGATCAGCTAAGTGACAAAGTGTCTGGTGATTTAAAAAAATAAAAGCTAGACCAATGTAGGACACAAGAGCAAAGCTTCAAAAAACTCCAAACAAAGCCAATATTTAATAGTGATTAAACATCAGATAACAATTTGAGTGCAGTTGAAAATACTCCCGGGTCACAGAGATGTAATATATTGTGTCAGGCACGTTGTCACAGGACGGCCTGTTATTTTTTTCCTCATTAATTCCTCTAAGTACAAAGCAGTATCCAGCACATTGTAACACGCTGACAGCTTCAGTCGTGACTCTAAGAGTCTCTCGCTCCCCGGGAGGCTGCGTGAGCGCTGGCCAGACGGCTCGGCTGTTTGTTTCAAAGTTGTTTGGCATTTTAGGGACTTTGTTGGAAATGGGATTCTTGGAAAAACCAAGAAGCATAAAAAGTAGGACAGAAAATTAGAGTCAAAATGAGAGACACGAGAGATTAAGAGGAAATCTAGGGGCTAAAGAAGCAGCGAGACTACGCCATATGCCCCATTATCCGCCGCTTCAGTCGAGCGCCCACACGTGGGAAGTCAAAGCTCAATTTGGCCAAAATACAAGTACATTTTATTGTGTTCCTCATTTGCAGATGGGATTAGGGCCCCGTGAACTGGTTTATTCTAAGAAACACACATGGATTAACCAAAATTAGATTAGAAAATAAAAGCTTCTACTTGAAGTGATTCTCCATTCATGAAAAAGTTCCTAGAAATGATACAGACACACTTTTGTTCATGCCTACTTTTCAAGTCTACAGGGTATTTTTTTTTTTGATCAACTGTTCATCTGTGAGACTGCAGAAGAATTTATATTCAGTTACATTTTAATTTGTGCGAGTACGGGGGGAGGGGGGGGGGTCCCTCTTTGGACGGGATGAGGATTTGCACCTCTCAACTCTCAGGTGGTCTTCTCTGGGTAGGGAACGCGTCCTTACCCCAAGTGACGAGTTGAAGCACCTCGGAGTACGGCAAAGATTGGGATTGGGAAGTTGGCTGCAGAATCGGGGCAGCGGGGGCGGCGTTGCACTCGTCACCGCCGTGACGAAAAGAGAGCTTAAGCCGAAAGGCAAAGCTCTCGATCTACCGGTCAATCTTTGTTCCTACCCTCACCTGTGACCGTGAAGCATGGGTCATGACCAAAAAGAACTAGGTCACGGGTACAAGCGGGCCACCCAGTGGGTGGTTGGCATCTCCCTTCGAGATGAGGGTGAGAAGCTCAGTAATCCGCGAGGAGCTGGGAGCAGAGCCGCTGCTCCTTCGAGGTGAGGTTGTTTGGTTATCTAGCGAGATGGGGAGGTGTTCCAGGTACGGCCAGCTGGGAAGCGGACCAGGTGGAGAGATTCGATCTCCAAAACGGTGTGAGAACGCCTTAGAATCCCCCCCAGTCAGAGCTGGTAGATGTGACCCCCGCTAAGGGAAGTTTGGCGTCCCCCTGCTTCAACCTGACCCCGTTAACCGTTTGAAGATGAGATGAGTCAGCATCTTTTTTTTTCTCCACAAATGTATCACACATAACACAATATGGCCCACCTGATGGCGGCCCTGTGCGTCTGTGAACTGGCAGCACGAGGCCGTGGGAGGGCATGAAGGTGAGCGCACGTGCGCCTCATCTTTTTCGAGGCCAGAGATGATTCAGGCGAGGTCATGTCCCACTTAACGGTGAAAAGATCTTGAAAAGCTCACTGTAAACCGTAGGAATTTCTACTTTTTTCATTTTTTTATGCAATTGGATTACAAAAAATAGCTCCAAATTTTGTTTAGCATTGTAGCAAAAGCGAATGAACTTGGGTCTTTGGTTAATGCTTGTCTCTGATCACTTGAATCCCAGACTGGGTCTTCAAACAAATGGGCGCTACTACCTACTCTTTGGCAGTGGTGACAACCATCAGTCTCAGGGAAAACAAGTAAACAAGATCCGAACGAGACCCAGCAGGTGGCAGAACTTACGTGGGCTCCAACCCACGCGTGTCACCCGAGTACAAGTTGTTGTTATTGACAACAGAACTACAAAGAATCTAGAACAAAGACTCCGTCACTCCGGAAATCTTTGTGCAGATAATCTGTTGATTAGAGGATAGTAAAAGAAGACTGTTCAGAGGTAGAGTTAAACCACTCTGCCCGACCGCTCTGATTAATCAATTAGATCTAAAGCCATTAGGTCTATCCCATGCCTCGTCCGACCTTACTGGTCAGCGTCAAGGTTTAACACCGTGATGCTCACACAACGTTACATGAGCATGTGGAAACACGCACAGAGGTGGGATGCATGTGCATGGTCTTGACCTGACAAAAACCACGGGTTGAGGCGAAGGATCATCATTTAATCCCCAGTTTTATCAATGACTCTTTTCTCTCCCGCGTGTGTATTTAGGCTTTTGTGCGGTCTTAAGGGGTATGCGTAGCGTACGGCGCTGTGCGTCAGGCGGTAAAAATATCCCTCCCATCTGTTTTGGCCTCTACAGATGCTGTCTAATGAAGTAGAGGATCAGCGCTAAACTCGTGGGAGGGGGGGGGGGGGGGGGGGGGCAATCAATGAGAAGACGGGGGGAAAGCCAGGCAGTGACAAACACAGAAAGCAGGCATCCTGCGTCAGAGCAGCCGTTCAGAGGAAGCATGAGAAAACGTATAAGCAGGCCGCGCCAAGCCGAGGTGGAGCCAAAGACGTTATAGCCAAGTGAAGGATGAGGAGTCGGGGGGTGAGGGGGGGGGGGCAGCCTTATACATTGACACACCAAATGACTTTTACCCTGTGTGTCCACAGAGACCCAATCAGTCATGAGTTCTGGATTCAAAAAAACCTACAGTGAATTTCAAAGAAAAAAAAATCAATTTCGCATTACGAAAAAAAACTGTAAATGGTTTAAAGTGGGAAAAATAATCTATTAAGCAAAGTGTGTTCATTTATTTAGGGTCATGCTCTCTAAGCATCGCTAAATCTCCTTGGGCCTTAAACTAAAAAGATGCACAGACCCGAAAGGCTTTGAGCCGCAATCATAAGCTCATCTGTTCTGATCCTGTCAGACGGGAACATGACATCCCACAGGTAGAGAAGCCCGGGGGAGCACGATGGCAACGGCCATTTATGACAAAAATTGCAGATGCACATGACACACTCCAGAATCTTCCCCTAAAAAAGACTAAGTGGACCCCATAACTTTAACGTTGACAGCACCTGTATCTTTTAAAATACAAACGTGCACCTTAGTGTTGTTATCACCCTTTTACAAACCTCTTCATTCTCCTCTTTCAGTGAGTTTTTTTTTTCATGATGGCCAAACTTCACAGCCTCCCAAAACCCTCCACGTCAGAGCAAATATTGGAACGATTAGTGATGATTACTCCTAAACCGCTGGAGAACCTCATAAGCCTTCAGCACATGACGTAGCAACATTACGGCACTTTTCCTGACAACTAACGGCAAATTTGTTCCTTTTTGCAACAAAAAAAAAACAAGAAACGAGCAAGAAACGCAAAATTACTGAAACCAGAAATAATCCTGCTATGTCTCACGCTGCTGTTTAACCACCTCCAGCTTATCTCAATCTTTAGCCCCTCTGGCTTCTTCTCCCATTCCAATTTATTTCCCTTTTTCAGGAGACGTCTTTAATAAAAGCAATAGTTTTCCAACCGATCTTTTACATGAGCCATCTTTCATACTGCACATTTTTGAATGGCTGACTTTAGCGTAAATATTAAAAAGAGACACCTCACAAGTAAATCATCGACCTCCCAGCTCTGGATGTGCCTCGAACAAAGGGTGTGGCTGACTTCGCCCGCTACCAAACCATGGCCTCGAGCAAATTGTACCGATGAACCCAGACAAAAAAAAGAGGGCGAATCATACAACCAAGCAGAAACAAGCGTTCATTAATGAGAGGAAAATGAACTGTGGCGTCTGTGTTGAATCTTGAATCAAGTCATGTCAAGTCTCTTTGTGTTCTTTTGAGTTTTTGAGAAGCCTTTCAACAGCTGTTATGATTATTTTCACTCCAAAGAACCACTGTAACCGGATTAATACGAAAAGGACACAAAATGATGGGCCGGTTCAAGCGGGGATTCCGATAACTCCCTAAACACCTGAGCTTTAGATATTTCCTTGTGTTGCAAACCGTCCAAACTGATGTCCTTTAGTCATCTGAGACAGGGAGGAGGCTTCATGAAAAGAAGGCTTGTGGACCGAGTTAGAGAGAAGACTCCGAGGCGTGTTCACGTGCCACGGAGCAGGTTTCTGAAGCATGAACCGTAAAGTGGGAGGACGTCCGTGTCCTTATCACTGCGACTGTCACGCAGACGTGCCTGAGAGCACACGGGGAGCACATTGTCTGATTCATATTTGTCGTCATGTGTTTCTTCCTTGCGTACGCATCATGATGAAACAAAAACCCCAGTTTATTGCAATTTTTCCCAAGCTCATGTTTTCTTGGTTCAACCTCATTTTTGGAGATCTCCAAATGTGAGAAAATGAGGTTATGATGAAAGCTTTTAATCAAACTTTGACCTATACGTATTTTTTTCATCATTTTAGGTGAGCTGACTTTGGTTTTGCATTTAAATAAACTGGTGGCTAATCTGTGAAAACTGTCGCTGTGTTTGGAATCTATTTTGTTGTCTCACCCCTTTTTTTATTCGCCTCCCCTTTGGACCCATCTTTATGTTCATGTTTCTACATTCTGTTTATCACAGGTTAAACACATGGGTGGTGACAACACAATCAATGATTATGTCAGATGGCTTGAGCTGCAAAAACAAAACTCAAGTTTGAATTAATTATAGCTTTTTCTTTCAATCCACAGGACCTTTGAGGAGGCCCAGACAGCCCATAAACTTTTAACAGGGAGCTGAATGAAGCTTAACTTGTTCCTCCCTTCTTTGAGACTCGGGGTTGGACATGCAGCGGAGACAGTTAATTGTAGAGATGTCAGACTTCCTCACGAAAGAGTATAATTTTGTGTTTCAGATACTGGTAGAACGGGCCCAGTCCAAATAGCTTCATATTTGCAGGCCTCGGTTTCTCCGTTAAACAAACACAATCAAAGGAGGCCGAACATTTTCTCTTGGACTCTTTGGTGATGAAAGAATGCAGACAGAAACACTGGCTTGACATCCGAGACTGGAAAAATTCACCGAATTCTCAGATGCATAGTTATTCTTAATTCCTTAATGGTTGGTATGCAACGGTGCGCGTTGTCGGCCTCCAATGCCACATTCCCACCCTCTGGGAGCCCCTTAAATCCCTGCCCACCAGCTCCCCTGCCTTCGCCATGCTTCAAATACTCTGTGATATCATCACCCCGTTAAGATAGATTTGCATGTTTTAATCCTAATGACTCCAGTTACACGATGGCCTTGGTGGCTTTAATGCTTCTGTGTTTTCGGAGGGAGGACTACATGGCAGAGGCGCTTTGCAGCGGGACACCTCCTCGCCAAGGCGGCGACTGAACAGCGGCTCCAGGTGGTTGACTTCGGTTACTGCGTGGACGTGTGCGATATTGAGCAAGACCCTCGAGAATGAAGTGAGTTCAATAATTGGTTAAACTTCCCTGTAAGGAAAAAAGCATGAAACGTATGGTCAATAGCTATTAGTGTGATTCCACCTTCAGTGAGCCAGCACGCACAATAAAGCACACACCATGTAACAACTAATTGCAACAGAGACGCAATTAATGCTATCGATTACACCCGTGTTTATCCTGCAATGGACTTTGGGGATAGCTGTTGTGAAAAGGGGATTAAGGGCTTGAGATTCATAAGGGAGGCAAATCTCGGACTACTTTAAAAATCTATCAAAAATGTCCAGAAGGGTCAATGTCACCCAGAAGTGATTCAAGGGTGATTGTTGGAAAAGCAGATATGATGTTCCCAGAACATGGTGTGTTGAGTGGTGTGTCACATCCCTCATCCATTACGGTGTCTGACTCACCGGCTCGGTCCTCTCCTCCGGCTCAAGTGTCTGTTTCCAAATGGAAAAGATGATGATGCTTCTTTTTCCAAACATTAGATCAGCAAGACACCGCATTACAGTATTAAAAAAGTAATAAAAAAAAATAATTGACAAGGTACGTTTGTACCTAATGAAGAGCGGGTTCAAAACTGTTTTTACATACCTGGGAAGGACAGATGTGTGCAGATGTTTTCCTCACTGATTGGAAGCAAGGAAACGGCTCTAATTTACTTTACACCAACGTTGTGATTGTATCTCATTAATGTGACACAAAATACAAAAAAACAATTTGCTGAGAAAGAAACCCTCTTTTAGACCATTTGGTACTTTTTTCCCCTCAGTCACAATATCCTCAAAATATCTCCAGGTCCTATCTAACCATTTTTGTTTGACTCACTTAAAAAAAAAAAAAAAGCAGATACCCAGTTCAGCATAAGATTCAGAAGGCCCTTTTTCTCCCTTGTGCTCTCCTGTCAATCACATGAAGAACGTCCCCCAACATGAGACCTGTTGCATCGGCTCACGGTGACCCTGTGACATCGGTGCCCACACGCGGGTAAACATCGCTGTCCTTGGGTCCTGTCCTCACTTATCTGTCCCCATCGGAGCGAGTAAAAGGCGTTACTGCTGAGGGAGAGTGTCGCCTCACCCACTTTCATATGGAAAAGCACATCTGTGAGCTCCCCAAAAACAACATTATCTACAGAGGACTGAATGCACCAGGAGAAAAAAAAACCTTCCCTGAAACCCCTCCATCTGTTGTCTTGGATTAGCTCCACGCTTGTTCCCTTTTTTTTTTCTTCTGATCATCACAGACAGGGAGAGCAAGGAGGGAGAGAGGCGGGAGGGATTAGGAAAAGGGAGGAAAATAAAGAGCCAAACACACATCTTGTTAAAAGTAAGATTTGTAAGCTTATTATTTTGTTATCATGGTCATTGTTATTACCTCTGTTATGGTTTGTTCAGTTTACAGTTTATTTTCAAGTTCATTTAAAGTCATTCCAGTCGAAGGTAAACATGATTGTAACTGTTGTTTCCAACATTAATAAATGCTTTTTTTTTCTTTTGCCAGACATAAAAACGCTCACCCTCTCTCACTCGTACGCACACGGGGAGAGCAGAAACAAAAAGACTGTATCGCACTCGTTCATTCACACACACACACACACACACACACACACACACGCACACACACACACACACACACACACACACACAAAGACAGACAGCATCTGCACTCCAGAGCTTTTGCACACAGATATGAAGTGATCAACAGAAATGAGCTCTTAGTCTCCCTGACACACACACACACACACACTCACACACACACACACACACACACACACATTCAGACGGGCACACTTTCTTATTCTCGTGTCTAAGTTCTTAAGTGCAACTTCTCGAGCGGTGATTAACCCTCCCCTTCCACACCGGGACTGAAAACCTTTCCTACTTAGCCCCTCCCACAAAAGAGCCATTCATACACCTGGGTTGGCTCACTTTCTATCCCATAATGCAACGTTCTCAATGATGCTCCAAAACCACGAGCTTTTCACACCTGTATCATCTCATGTCCGGATGACGAGAGCGGGTCTATTTGCAGCTTTTGTCGTTCACTTGGGGGCTGTCTCTTAACGTTTGGTTGAACAAAAAAAATGATCCCCAAAACTGACACATTCATTTGGACGAATAAAAGCCACATTTCTACCAAACTGCAAGCGCACACCGATGAAAAGAAAATTCACTCCTAAAGATGAAATGCACATATCACTGGTTCCCAACCGGGTGGAATGGACTCAATATTTGTCCAAAAAAACTCCAGGAAAGGTTTTTCCCAGAAGGACGGCTGCTGCACTTATTTAAGGGACTTTCCTCTATTCAGGCAGTGTAATTATTCCATGTCCCTTCTGTTTGGGGATCATTCTCTCAGATTGGCAAAGGTTCCTGCGATATTATAACGTGTAGAATTGGGGAAGTGTCCTTTAAATTTGTTACAAGCCATCAGGGTTGAGAATCAACAGCTATGTCAGATTTGCCAATGAGACACACACAAGTTTACATATGGCTCAAACCACCCAATCCCCCAACTTCAAAACCCCATCTCCCCCCTCAAGAGAACCAGAAATACACCACAGTAAACTCAAAAAAATTATAAAAACATATAAAAGCACAAGAAAATAGAGTTTCCAGTTTGTAAAATGCTTACATAACATTTTGCTGTGGCACATTTCAAGACATTGTTGTTCCATTCTTTGTCCTTTACGACATTTACACGAGTACTTGAACGCCTCAGGCGCCAGTGGGTGAGCCATAGCGTGACCTTGTTGATTAGCCACCATCATCATCATCATCATCATCATCATCCTCATTGTTATCAGCTACTATGGAAAGCCATTCCCTACTAGAGTCCATCGTTTGGCAGGGTTGGGTAACCATGGTGAATAAGGTGCTAGTTGCTATGGAAACACCATTCTGAAGGACCCGACTGGTACAGTTGTTTTTAGCTTTGAATTGCCTCCCCACCAAAGCACTTGGTTTGTATGTATTACTTGTTGCTCTAGTATGCGGTTTTGATGCTTTTTATTTATTTTGCATCGTCATACTTATAAGATCTACAGTATGTGGTTGATTTCCAGGCTGTTAGTACCACTCAAAGTGCTCTACCTCGCTCTCAAACACACCCTCGGACATATTTTCTCTTTGAAGCACACACAGTCGAAGCGGCAACAGAAAAGCGTTCCCGTGTGGCGTCCGACGGACGGGATCACGCGGGTGAGATTGCTGGAGTGCAATGCTACGCTGACACCGATCAGCTTTGATGAGCTTCTCATTGTCCGGCACTGGACCCGTCAGAGGACGCGGGAGTGACTGTTTCTCCTCCCTGCTCCCTGCTCCTCTCGCTCTCCTCCAAGCAGCCTGCGGCGGCGAGGGGGGGGGGGGGGTGACGGTCGACCAACCGAGTGCCTCCCGGGCGGGACAGAAGAGTAACCAAGGCGACTCACGACAGCAACACACCCCCTTGCAGTGTCCCCCTTTTCTTCTTCTTAACTTGGTTAGAGACGTGCTGCAGGCCGGTGGTGAGCGCAGGATGACACAGCAGACAGAGGGGAGTCGCAGGGTTCGCTCAGGAACTATCGGCTACTTTTGACTGGTTTCCTACGCAGGACCATCAGCTGCTTCCCCCAAAGGTCCCAACATCAACAACAACAACAACAACGCAAAAAAAAAGGCAATTTCAGTTCAGTTGTGATGAGATTCAGTTCATTTGAGGTCAGTTTAATTCTTGTTGCAAGAAACTATGGCAACTACCGCTAAGGAAGTGTTTCAGCCAATCAGATCCCGGGGAAAGTCTTTGAATGGTTTTCAATTGGGTGGGTGGATTTGATGCCTTTTCTTTTTGCTTGGATTTAAGCCTCGTCTCTCCTGGTGTATAAATGCTTTGCGTGGTGTGCATGATTCAGCAAGCTCAAACTACGGCCTGTTCAGACTCACTCACACACAGACACACACACGCACACACACACAGTCTACCACACCTGTATCTGTATGCACAGGCTGACTTTGATGCACGTGACATACGGTTCAGTCTGTGTCACAGAGTGCCTGAAGGTCTTTCAACTCCACCAAAACAACGCTCCCTCAAACACACAGCTGTACGACCGCACACACACACACATTCACACTGTGATGCTTGAAAACACTTCTTCCTCCTCCTGCCTTCTGCTCTATTTGTGGTATCCTAACTCTGCTCTCTCTTTCTCCCTCGCCTCCTAAACGCTGCCATCCGCCGATACTGTACACCCTCCCAAGGCTAGTTGGCATGGTGACGCTGATGGGATGGCCGTTTGCTAGGAGATGAAGAGAGCGGCCAGAAAGAGCATCGTCACGGTGAGAAGAAGGCGATCCCTGGATGGGCTGCTTCCGCTGACACTCTTCTCCAGCTTGGGAACAAAGGGGTTGAATTCATCTGCAAGACACACAAGCAGAGAGAAAAAGGCACCGGGTCAATGAGAGGGATTCGAATGGCTGCTGAGGTTTGGTCCGCACTTCAAAAAGTAAAAAAAGAGGCAAAAAGAGCGTGCAAAATCGGATCTTTTAATTGTGCTTTTATCCGCTTGCACAGCACGGCTTTTACTGAAACACTGTAGTGAAATAGCGCACAATAAAAAAGTGCAGCTGCACAAAATCACCCTCCCTCCAACGTCGGCCGTTGGAGACAACACAACAGCTGTTATCAGAGAGCTCGCATTGTTCGAGCAAAGTGACACACACATTAACACACAGACACACACACACACACACACCTGGCGATGACCTATAAATAGTTTGAGCGTCGACGTCTAGTCTCTATGCGATGGCACGCGCCGACACGCCCTCTGCAGTCACGCCACTAATGAGAGCGCAGGACAGACAGCAGGAACAACGCAGCGTCTGCACATCGGGCGTGTTAACGCCGATCGGTGCGTTTAACGCTCTGGGGGCATCAAAGCACAGCGGTGGAAATAATCAGCCGGCGCCATATCTTGCCTGGAGAATATTTCCAGCGGGCCTCGAGGGTCAGACAGCGTGGGAGTAATGACTGGCTGACACCTGGGTTTTTTTTTCGGAGATGGCCTCCCGTGGGTGTGCTCCGCTGGCCAACGTAATGAGGTCAAGGCGGCGGCGGAGAGCTCGGGGGGGTTAAATGCTTTGACCGCGTCGCAGCCAGGCGCGCGGCCCCCAGGAAGGCGGTTTAAGGAGACACAGCGGCCTGCGGAGCATCTCGCCAAACTGGTTCTGAAGTGCGGCTCGCGCCAATCGCTTCACGGGGTAAACACATCGTTACTGCGTATCCGGCGCGATGTCCGCGCCGAGGGGGAACGTGACGTGCATCGTGACCTTATGACACGTTCGCGATAAACGAAACATCCGCTTGCGCGAGTGTCTCACCGTGTGTGTGTGTGTGTGTATGTAGAGAGGAGAAGCAGGTCATATCTGCCTGATCATTCGGCATCTCAGACACCTCGAGGCGTCTCTGAATTTGAATGTCATGTTGACAAGAACAAGGAGATATCTTGGTCTCTGATTGCGTTTCTGAGTGTCTGTGTGTGTGTTAGTGACGTGCATAATTTGTGGTGTGCAGAGATTAAAATGTCCTCAATACACAAGTATTTGCAGATGCTGAGCAGTGCTCCTTGTAACTGGTAAACCAACTTTAAAAAGCCAGTTCACAGTGTTCATATATGTAATTTAACTGCTCCCTCTGGTCTATGACTGTACGTAAGCAGAAAGAATAAGTTACAACTGGAAAGCTGCGGTTTTACTAATGTTACCTACTGGGCCAAGTCACGTCCCTACAAAGCTTTAGCAAGAAAAAAAGCACGTACCAGTAACTGTGAGGAACTGCCGTTCATTGCATGTTGTTTAGAGCATCGGGAGCTGATTCTAAATCTCTGCAGCAGTTTAGTGTTGCGACATGAAAAAAAAATATCGTCCTACTTGGTGCACCTGAGCAATCAGCCCGCACACCTGCTGTTAATTAGCTGCTAATATTTCTCCGTGTTTTTCTTCTGAGATCTGTGTTTCCACTTAAAAATCCTGTCGGCTCTAAAAAGTGGTGTTAGATGATCATGTTCATTTGAATACATGCACACAGTACGTATGTATGGAAACTAAGTGGTCGCTATACTGCAAAGACAAAACACAGCCTGATTGCTGCCGGCAAAGTAACCCTTGCACACCGCAGTTTAAAAGCGGCGCTAATTGGTCCAATAAACCCCTTTAATTAAAGAAGGGGCCTCTGATTTCCTCCACTAATGGCCGCGCTCCGTACCGTCAGATGCGGCAACCTGAGCCAACGCGGTCGGCAAGCGAGCGTCCTCCCGCTGAAAGCCACCCGTAATCACATGGCTGCCCGGGGAGCCGCTCGCACCACTCCATCTGTGTTGTAAATGAGATCTTAAATGAAATCTGATACGCGCGGCCCGATTCAGGAGGGAACCACTGTTGAGCCATGGACACTGATTGAAAGGGGCATCGGCCAGGAAATATACTGTGAGCAGCGATGGGGGGGGGGGGGAAAGAGAAGAGAGAGACGGGCGCTTTGCAACATTCAGCTCAGTTTTTCAGCGTGTCCGGACGCGGTAATCAGGCAGACGGGGGTTGAATAACAGTAATTAAAACGACGAGGTGACGAGTGTAATGGGCAGTCCGGAGGAATAGCAAACCGTGCTGCTGCTTTGTTTTTTTTAATTCCTTTCACAGCTCCCTGCTGATTTCCTCACTTCCTTGAGTTCTTGCCACTTGAGTTCTCTTATTAATTTAATCGGCAACAAGGCACTACAGGTGATACTGAGCCGCATTTTCCTGTGGGTTACATTCCTCGTCTGTCCAAGCCGTTAATGGAATGAGCACCTTTGAGTTTAAAAACATTCGCAAGGCACACAAGATGTAATGTATTTAGCAAACAATTACCAAAACCATTAAAAACATCACATAATAATGTGTTAATATAGCTTTCTGTGATAGCATTAAATGCATACCATAACCGTTAGATTAATGCCATCTATTAAAGAAAATAAATGTTAAAAGATGGAAAAACTCATTTCACACATCAAAAGGTGAATAAACTGAGTTTCAGTGACTTTCCCCTCCACTGCCTTCCTTCTTGGGCTCTGGGAGGAAAATGGCAAATGGGAATTTAAGAGCGGGATGATGAGTGGGGGGGGGGGGGGGGGGCTCAGAGAAAGGAGATGGAGAGATGGAGAGAGGGAGAAAAATGAGATGAAAGGATGATGGAGGGAGAAAAAGAAGTGAGGGGAAAGTATCTCGACAAACGAGTATGAAATGCAGCCATTTGCTGCAGTCGCTGGTGAATTTTCTGGTGACAGTTGTGAAAAGAGACTCAGGTATCACAGCAAGATTAGAAACAACACGGCACCCCATCTGACGACGATCGATACATCAGTACCCGAGCTGGCTGCTCATCTGTATTATTGTGCTGCTCATAACACGGAGACGCAACCATGTGATCTTTGAAGGGATTATCCCGGACGTCTGTCACCAAAGCGGCGGCCAGCCGCCACTTCCGGCGCTAACAGACGTCGCGCGATTCCCATGAACAACAGTAATCCGGACAAGATCAAAGTAGAAGGCAAAGCGGGATTACTCGTTCGAGATCTAGAGGTTGACGACGGGAAATCTGAATCGAGTTCTTTTTTTGGTAACTAACCACGAAACTCGGTGTTCTTCGCGTATCCGGGTGGAAGCGGCGAGTGTGAAATGAATATGCATGTAGCACTTTGGCAGGATCAGCAGCTTGCCGAGCCAGCTGGTGCTGTGAAAATTAACTGTGCTGACGGTCCCTTTTAAAAAAAAAAAAAAAAACCGGAACATTTCACTCTCGCTCGACGTGTCTGATGCCGCATGGTAAATAAACTGATCACTTTCCCAACAAATAGAAACAATCAATATGCTGTCAGCCTTACGGGGACAAGCCTTGTGATGTCGTCTCTAAAAATCCCATCACATGATCAGCGTGTGACTTCCAGTGGGCCCGCTGGTTAGCCAGCCCTGCTTTTACAGGGGAATCACTCTAATGTCTCTTATCGCCTGCAGGCGTCTGTGTCACAGAGAGTCTCCGCTGGTAATAAAAATAAAAAAAACCAAATGAGCCACGCCAGGTGTGACTTTTATGTTCCTCCCAACGTTCGCCATCGTTTAGCCGTCATTAGTCACCAGACCTCCAAAAAGCCTCCCAATTATGAGTGCCTCGGACCGGTTGTGCATATCAGAAAGTATAGAAAAAAAGAGAGACACAATGGTTCTAGTTGTTTCATTGGAATTTGTTGGAGAAAAGTCTGAGTCAACTGATTTCCTCAGTGTGTCTTCCAGTGAATGTGCGCGACTCACCGATATCGTTAATGTTTAGGCCTGGTCGGAGCGTGTAGTCCGGTTCCGTAGGCTCCTGCTCATCGTCTGCGTCAGAAGCTGAGGAGAGAAGGAGAGATGAACTCCAGTGGGACAGAGAAATATGGAGGGAGAGGGCAAGGAAGCCCCCCCCCCCCCCCCCGGATCGCAATGTTTTAATCACGCCTCAGGTCCTCTGCTCGGCTCGGCCCGACTCCGCTCTCATGGTAGCTTTTTGGTACCAGGGCACACACAACACTCAGGTAGTTTGGGGTGTAGTTTGGCGAAATTACATTTTTTTAAATCCAGGTTGAGGGTGAATAACATTCCCGGTAGCTTGGATATTTACAAATGTCAAGTTTCAAGATGATCGTATGCTGCGCAGGTCCTTTCCACCACTTTGAGTTGAGCCGAGCAGATCTGCGGCATACCGTGCAGCGGAAGTGCGCCATTAGATTTAACTTCAGAGAAACATGCGAGGGGGGCGGCATGGAAAGGGTGCAGTGGGTTAAAAAAATTCCCCTAGACAGGCTGACAAGCCACAACATCACCGGCAGCCCTGAGAGAGAGAGAGAGAGAGAGAGAGAGAGAGCCAAAGAAGAGGGAATGTGAGGGGAGGCAGATCAAACTGAAGAGACGCAGTGTTTGAAAAGGGATGGAGAGAGAGGATGGAGGGCGGGGGGGGGGGGGAGGAGGGGAGGAGAGGTTAATACTACAGGGCTGTGGAAGTTAAAAGGACCGGACAGGCCGGGGATCAAAGTCTGTGTGTATATGTGTGTGTGTGTGTGTGTGTGTGTGTGTGTGAGTGTGAGCGGGTCGGGAGATGGAAGGAAGGCAGCAGAGTGAGCGGGAGAGGTTAACACTACATATACATAGCCACCCACTGACAGCACACAGCAATAAATGGATTCTGACAAGGGGGCGAGGGAAGAGGAGGGGGGGGTGGAGGAAGAGGAGGAAAGGGGGGGCAGAGCCGAGCGGAGGAGGGAGATATGGAGGGGGGGGGGGCCTTCAAAGCTGGTTCTGCTCCTCTCCGCTGCTTTAGAGGGAGAGCGGGAAGCGAAGAGAGAGACAAGAGGAGCAAAGGGGGGTGCAGGGGGTGGGGGGGCGTATTAATAGCTCAGACTGTTTTAGACTGTATTTAGAGTATGTATGCATCTGTATGCAGCAGGTGTGTAAGTTATACATCTGTGTGTGTCCAACACCACGTGCACACACACACACACACACACACACACAACACACACACACACACACACACACACACACACACAGTGAAAGAGTGAAAGACTCACCTGTGGAGCAGCACACGTACACTCGTAGTCTCAGGCAGCTGCGGCCGTGGTGATGGGTGGGCGTGGCTGTAAGAAACGCACAGCGCACAGAATACATCAACGCGTGCGTTCACATGCGCTCAACTGTGTAATATTCCAAATTGCCGCACACACGGCGTGTCGTTAGAACAAATGTCATTAGCAACACCTGTGGTTTCACTAGTGTGAGGATTCAACAAATCTGCTTTGTTTAAAGAAAGGGACACATAAAAAAATGACACCACTCACAGATGTAGTAGTACTCCTGTCCCACGTGGAACTCGTAGCCCAGCGAGAAGGCGCTGTAGCGCTGGAACTTCTCGGAGAACTTGATGGGCGCGTGGGGGGCGTGGGGCCGGTTGCACTCCCACCTCTTGAAGCCCAGCTGGGGGTCGCAGTTCCTGTACCCGCGGTAACTGACCATGTAGAGGACGTACTGCTCGCCGCTGCCCGCCCCGCGCTGGCTGTCGTTGTAGTGGGGGCAGTAGATGTCCAGGTAGTCGTTGACGTTCACCTGCATGGTGTAGCCCTCCCGGCGCAGGCTGCAGGCGAGAGAGGAGGAGAGTGCACACGTTCAACCACAGAGCTGCACAATACACGTATCATTAAAAACAATCTAAATACACAATAAAAATAGGCATAACACACTTGGAAATGTTTGCAGAATTTAACGGGAAGAATTTCTTTTATTGCTGCCAGATTTTTACGTAATACGTCTAAACTTCAATCTGGAAACGAACGGAACTTTAACAACCTTGTGCTTCAACAATAAATACTATTAATAAAGGCACATTTGTGTATGGAGTGCAGGTCTCAGCCAACGCACAAAATTAATAAAGTGATTCACTTATAACACACAGGAAAAAAGACACATAACGTGGCTACAGTATTTTGTATAGTTAGCATGAAAACCCCCATTTAACAGGAATGCTTTCAAATAATTATACACCTAATTACAAGTGTAACATTTTTGGATACACACATTTCGTGGGCCTTTGTACAAAACACATTACCGTGATCGTACGGTAGCTTGAGTGTTCACCCGGGGTCAAACCAATCTTAGTCTGGGAGTTATTGAGTTATTAATAACACAAAGCAGGTGTGTGTGTGTGTGTGTGTGTGTGTGTGTGTGTGTGTGTGTGCTGCATGGGGAGAATGCGGAGCTGGCTCTTCAGTTTGAACCGAAGGCCCCTGGGCCGCCGCTCCTCCTCCTGGTGTCAGCGCCGCGTTGTCCCCTAACCCCCGCGCTCGTACATCAACCTGACCGCAACGCTGCGCTCACATCAGCCGTCAACGCCCCCCCCCCCCCCCCCCACACTCCGCCTCCCCCACCTCCTGAAAAGCTCATATATCAGCGTCAACCCCAAAAAAGACTCGGCTTGACAGGGAGATAAGGTCTGAATCTGTGTCTGGGAGTGTATATGTGTGTCATCTACGCACACACTCCCAGACACAGATGTGTGACAAAGTGAAATAGATTCTTTCCCGACGTCCAAAATCACAACCCCCCCCCCCCCCCCCCCAATCACAGACAGAAGCTTGTATCTGTGTGACACAGACAGGTTGCAGTTATAAATCATACACACGCCGATGAGCATGTACACGCATGCACGCCCACACACACACACACACACACGCACGCTTGGAAGTAGTGGTGACGTGGTAAAATCACAAGGGGGCAGTAGTGTGTCGTCCTCAGCCTGACGCTGCCCCCCCCCCCCCCCCCCCCCTCTCTCTGCCGGTTCTAGGTCACGTCTCAAGGGGGATTATTATTCAATTATTAAATGAAGATCGAAACACTGTTCCCAATGTCTCCCTCTCTCCATCACTTCTCGCCGCTCTCCTCAAACCCTTCGTGAATGTGTCTTTCTGCCTTCCCATCATCCCTTGCTTTCAGACCAACATGAAGGGAAGATTAATTGTTGAACATTCATCCTTTGCTCTCTTCCGCCTCTCTTCTCACCACTTTTTC